>NC_092040.1:88971099-89072938 GCF_003086295.3 Arachis hypogaea
TCATAACAAACATATACAAGAGGTTAGTTCATTCTAAGTTTTTCTGCATAAATATTTATATTTTCAGGGAAGAAAGACTAAGATGTTAATATTGCTCAACAAATAATTGCTGAAATGACTAATGAAAGAGTGAATCGTTCTGTTGAATGTACTGATAGCATCTAGGCTATGATCTCAGCATTTTTAGTTCTGTTCTAATCCTGCCACTTTCATTCCCTGGATTCCATTCGCAAGGTCGGCTCTATTCCTTCCCTTTCTTTCTTTTTCTTTCGTTTCATCTGTTGCTGTTGTTCTTCTTCGTGTTTATATTAATTAGTCATCTATTGTGCTCATATCAGCTGAAATTAAGTTAGCCCTTTTTCCGATTGTTGAATGCTACCAATTATGTTCTTAGATTCTTAAATTAAGTTAGCCCCCTTTTTTAGAAGAGTATCCATTATATTTCTAGCTAATTGGATAACAGAATGAAGAAGAAGAAGAGAAGTGTGTTTGTTTCTGTTCTGTTTTTTCTGTTATATTCCATTTGCAATTGGAGGGAGATTTAAGCTTTATAAATAGGGGGAGGGGAGTGGAATATGATATTGGTGGGACGTGTTTGTTAAAAACCACGTTATTTAGGGGCTGTGGGCCCATTTGGGTTAGTAAGTAAGAACTAAGAAGAAGCACTGAAGCTTAGCTTAATCTTTATTCAAAATTATTTAGTATTAACTCATTCATATAAATTGTACACATTCTTTTATCCTTTTCTTTTCTGCATCTGATTGGGCCTTTTTTTTTATTTAGTGTTCACAGGCATCTCTATCTTGTAATAGAAACTGTATGTGTTAGAAAAAGGTGCTTGGCATCTAATGCTTTTCTTTAATTTTATGTTTTACCTTTTAATACATGCTAATCTCATAGCAACAACAAATGTGTGGTTCATAGCCACCAAATGCCTTCCAGCTTTGGTAAATTCAATCTTGTTGGTTTCCAATTCAAAATTACCTTGATGATGTTTGATAAATGTCCTAAAGAAATCTTAAAGTGTGTTTGGATTTCTTTCAAGACATGTCTCAGCCAACCCCAACTCAGGAATTGGTCGCCAAAGATCTTCATGGTTACGAATGGCGCTTTAAGCATATATTTAGAGGTAAAGGACACAATGAATTTTCATTTGAGTTCTATGGTTTTTTGTTCTTTGCTTCTAATTTGTTTATTGTTTCTCTAACCAGGTCATCCACACAGGCCCTTCATCACAACTGGATGGAGTACTTTAATTTTGTAGCTTCGAAGAGATTAGTCGCCGGAAACACCTTTGTGTTTTCGAGGTATAAATTTCATGTTTTCTTCATATGATTTAGAAAATTTATCTCTTCTGCAATACAAGGCTTAATTAATCTAAATAGATTTTGTGTATAGAGGACACAACGGAGAGTTACATGTTGGACTGAGGCATAATACTCCCCAGCCAAGCAGCATGCCTTCATCTGTGATTTCCAGTCAGAGCATGCATCTTGGAGTACTCGCAACTGCATCTCATGCTGTTGCAACTCAGACTCTTTTTGTTGTATATTACAAGCCAAGGTAGACATCATATTAGTTGCAAAAAATAATCAAGAAAACTGTTGTGTTATTTCTGTTAGGTAAATTTAGTTGATGATTGTTGACAAGAGCTTTTTCCTTGTTTAGGAGGAGCCAATTCATTGTTGGCTTGAACAAGTATTTAGAGGCTATAAACCTTTGCTTTGAATATTTTGTATTATTAGTATATTGTAATTTAAACGAATATAAGTCTAAATTTAGTTATTTATCTTATTTTGAGTTTTTATGTTAGAGAATTATTTATTATTTGATAGGTTTGTAAACTTATTATCTAATATTTAGTATAAATTTTATTTTTATATTTAGAAGTTTATTTATATAATATTTTGTATAAATTTTATTTTTATATTTAAAGGTTTATTTGTATTAATTGTTTACTATTTTTTAAATAGAAAAAATAATTTAAATAATATAAATATTAAAATCGACGGCAGCATTGTCGCTTTTTAAATTTAAAATAGACAAACAAAAAATACAGATAAAGAATTTTTTGGTATCTAAATAATTAAATCGACGGCTCTTTTATCGATTTTATTGAATCAAATATCGACAAAAATATTGTCGATTTTATGTAATAATATCGATGACAATGTTGTCGAGTTTATTGAATCAAATATCGACAAAACTGTTGTTGATTTTATATAATAATATCGACGACAAAGTTGTCGATTTTATAAAGCAAGCAAAATTTCCAAACTCATATTATAGACGGAAAGACTGTCGATTTTATTAGATTATTATCGACATCTTGCCAAGCCGTCGATTTTATTGAACTTTTGAAAAATTAATAAGTTTAATAGCGATCACTTCCGCCGTCAATTTTACCGTCAATTTTTAATATTATCGACAGCTTGGCTGTCGATTTGACCGTCGATTTTAATGATATTTCTTTTAGTGATTATATTAATTGATATAATTCTAATTCTCATTTATTAGGCAAGAATTTAAAAATAATACACACATTAAAGATGACAAATTCATAATAATAATAATAATAATAATAATAATAATAGAAAAGAATTTGACTACACAGACATTATATTCTAAAAAAGCAAAACGTATTTTACAAAGGATTAAGATAACAATAATAAAAAATTAAAAATTAAACATAAATTTATAATTTAATTGTCATAAATTTAAATTAATATCAATAATTAATTTTTATAATTATTTTTATATTATTAAAGGCTATATAATGTTTTTTTTTTTGTCCATGAGTCTAGATCTAAGAGTCAACGTATTTTTTTTAATTTGTTATTCTTTTTTACTACTTCATAGAATAAGAATGTATTTTTCATTTCTCATCGAAATTAATCCTTTCAAGGTACAAGTTACAATTTTTATGGTATTTTTTTATGTAGTCATTCTATTATATTATTCTTTTGATAATTCTTCTTATTTCAACTTATTTGTTTCGTCTAATGTACCAGTGCCATTATCTTTTGCAGTAATTGTTTATAATGCACCAGATCCATCAAATATCATCTCGATTTGTATTCACTGATTCAGGTTCTAATTACATGGATATAAGTATTCAACGAAGGGGTACTAAACTCTATTTTACTGAAAGATAATTGGATCTACTCATATATTTATGACCAACCTAATGGAATGTGAGTAAAGTTAGTTTTTTTGGGAGGAGTTCGATGTTTTATTGAGCAATTATTTCTACGGAACTTTGTAGGCCAAGTTCAAATTTCATTCCCTCCATGTTTTCTACGTTTGTCCAAAAATTTTCGAAGTGGAGAATATAATGAGATTGAATTTCCTAAATTTAGGTTATGTTTTAGTAAATTTGTGTCAAACTCAGATATGTAATTTCAACGATTGGTACTGTATATAAAATTTTCTTCTTTTAAATTTTTTATAATTAAAATAATTTTATAACATATTGTGATTTTTTTTCAGAAATTATCGACTTTTTTTTGTATCAATGCAATGCCATTGAAAAAAATAAAAACCAATTTATTTTGATATTTTTTAATATAATAACACTTGTATTTTTTAAATTACAGATGCAATAGACCTTCTAATTAGGAAAGGAAATTTAGATATTTCTAAAAGTTTAGAAGTCCTACTTCTTTTGTTGTGCTAGAACTTGATAAGATGCGATGATTTAAAAAAATTGCCATAACTTTTTAAATTTTATTTTTGAATTTTTAAAAAAGAAAAATTATTCTAAAAAATCGTTAGGAAGATTTAATTATTAAAAATGACTTTTAATACTAAAATTATTAAGAAGGACCAAATCTTTTTATAATATTTAAAAAAAAAATCAAATCTTTTTATAAGGAGATAAATATATCTTTAATTTTTTTATTTATTTTTTATAATTTTTATGTTGATAAATTTTATTTCTCTTAAAATTTTAATAATTTTGTTATTATTTATTATTATTTATTTTTTTATTTTTATAATCTTTATCCAACGAGAAAAAAAGACAAAAGATAAGAAAAAGTAAATAAATAAATAATAAAAATTACTAAAAATTTTAGAAAAAATAAAAATTGTTAATATAAAAATTATAAAAAAAATAAATAAAATATAATTAAAAATATATTTATCTTTTTATAAAAAATTTGGTTCTTTTTCTTAAATATTATAAAAAGATTTGGTCTTTGTTAATAATTTTAATATTAAAGTCCTTTTTAATAATTAAAACTTCCTAACGGTCCTTTACAATAATTTTTCCTTCTAAAAATTATTATGTTTCTAATTATTTTATGTTCATGTGGTATAGGGATGAACCTAATAATGTATTATTTTATAATTTTTTTCAAAAGTAATAAGAGTTTTAAATGTCAATTATGGATTCACACTTTTTATTAATGAAAATTTTTGGAAAGGAGCGGAATTTAAAAAAATATCTATTTAATTAAATTAATTTCTTAAAGCAATTACACTTATAAAATATAAAGCAAACTACTAACTCCTAATTGAAACACGTCGAATTTTTCAATCTATCTATTCTTAATATATAAAAGTTGGTACATAGGTTTATTCACATTTCTTTTAAATTATTTTTCTTCTTCTACTTACGCTATGTTAGCACTATCACTTACTTGGCAAAATTTTAGAAGCCACCATTCAAATCTTGCCAAATCAACTTTTATTTTCAAATAAAAAAAACACAAAAAACAAAACCAACAACTTAACTTTTTCCAAATCAATCCTTATTTCTAAAACAACAAAAACACAAAATAACATTTACCCCAACAAAAAGTTCTGAAAAGTAAAGAGCTTATTACCTTTCTCATACTTCTCAAAACCCTCTTCCTCTTGGCACCTCTTCCGTATCAAGATCCTATTTCCTCCATCCACTTCCGGTCCCATGAGCCATTATTTTTTTCTCAAAACAAATTGTTCATCGCAATGTCCATTCCCCGACAAAACCGCATTGCATAAATTACAGAAACCAGGACAAACTCCATTCCTCTTGTTGTGGTTTTCTTGTCGGAGCTCGATTTTGGGTCTCAGACCAACGTCACCATTCGGCGCCGCCAACGTAGGAAATTTGTTTCAGGTATCTTCCTAAAGATTTTCAACTTTGCCGTTTACTCTTCTCATTTTGTTGTTCAATATTATTTTCAATAGTCCTATTTATTTGTTATAAATAATATCATTTTAAATAGTTCTGTCTAACAGTCACAACCAAAATTAATGTGCATTTAAAATTATTGCTCCTTATATACTATCGATTGTAATATTTTATCATCAAATTATAAATTGTTATTTTACATGTGGAGTACTGCTTCCACAATTTACACGTATGTGTTTCTCGCAGTATTGCTTCCACAATTTACTTGGAATGAATTATCATTCTTTGACCATATCTTATTCTCTTTGTTGTAGAAGGATTTGTAGTGGTAATGACAGATGGGAAGAGTTAATACCCAAAATTGTTAGATTAAAGAGGCGGAGAGGAATCCTTTTAAAAAAAGGAACACAAGAAGATATGTCAGCATTATCGCTTACTTGGCAAAATTTTAAAATCAACCACTCAAGTTTTTGCCAAATCAACTATTATTTCTAAATCAGCAAAAAATAAAATATACAAAAAATATACAGGTAATAAAAATATATGCAAAGTAGGCTACAAAATTACTAATGACAATAATTGAAAATTAATAGTATCTAACTAAATTTGTAACCTACAAGAATCAATATCCCTATATTTATTATATTTTACCGTTATAAATATTACAATAAATTTATAACCTAATAATTAATTTATTAATTTTTATAAATAACTCGTTAAATGTAATAAACAATGTTACAAATGTCATAATAATCTATTAATCATAATAAATTTAACGTTACAAATATTCAAATTCCATATTATTTGAACTACTTATATAAGTCTCTTATCACTATTTCTTCAAATAACATCAAATTTAGCACAAAAAAATTATTTTCGCACTACACAACATCTCAAACTTACTCAATGGAACATCATTCTTTGGACAATATCACCAAACAAACAGACAATTGGTTTATCAAAGTTCGCGTGGTTCGTCTATGGAAAACATTAACACCCGCAAATAAAGAAGAGTTTCTTTACTTAGAAATAATTATATTAGATGAAAAGGTACAAAACAAACATATTTTTTGTATTTTTAAATTAAACATTTACCGACACTATTTTGAATTTGCAATACTTGAGACACTGTCTGATAGAGTGGGTCAAAGAAAAATATTAACAGGTAATTTCACTTTATACTATTTCAATTATTCTTATTAAAAATAACTTATTTAATAAAAAAATTCTACACATTTTTGTTCTTTTTATTGTAGATGCTATTGGAAAACTGCATGCACATCAAGAGATTAAGAAAAAACAAAACCATACAAATTTAATACACATCTTTAGAAGAAGAACATACATGCAAAGATGGAACAAATAACACAATAGAAAGGGCATACAACTCAACAATTCATAAAGAACATGCCTTCACAAGAATCTACGACAGAAAAAGGACGACTAGCACCACATAAGGAGACTAAATTTATCGACCAAAATAAATGCAAAAATCAAACTACCAAATAAAAATGTCACTTTATACAACTCTAACATTTAAATCTTTTGTACTATAAATTATGTTAAACAAAACACCTTTTATATTTAACTTTAATTTACACATATTTAATTTAATTCTACAAAATATAGTCATTTTTAATATTTATTATATACTATTATTATTTACTATCCGCACATCGCGCGGATCTTATTCTAGTTGTTAAATGAACTAATAGCATATCTATTATGGTAATAGTAGTACGTATGTTATTAGTTTATTTTTCACCCCGTCGCATTATGTTATATAAACGTATATGTTTTTTTTTCAATTTTTCATACCAAATATGAGATCGAAAATGTTTGGTAGCTAAAGAAAATCAGTCAAAAATAGTCATAACTTACCTTATTTAGCATTTATTAATTGTTGCGACAATTATTAAATGCTAAATAAGACAAGTTTTGACTATTTTTTTTGTCTCTCTAACATTACCCTTAATTTAAATATAACCTTTTCAAATGTAGCATGACGCATTTCGTTACAATTCTTTTTTAATAAGTTTTGAGTCTCATGCTTAAACATTATAAAAGAGACAGCATCAGTCTCATCAACAACTGTAAGATGTATTTTATACCTACAAAAATGTATAATAGGTTAAGAAAATTCAATATTACGCCTTACTAATCATATCATATTTTAAATATTAGAAATCTTTTGAATGACTACAAACTTAGGCGAAAACTCTAATATTCCTCTCTCTTAGAATATAATTAGGATCAATTAAGATTAATTAGTAATATATTTAAATATTTATTATAAAATATTACGTTTTTATTATTATAATTCTTTTAGTATCTATAAATATCCTTTGATATTGTATCATTCTAAACAATTTGAATAGACAACTTAAATATACTCAATAATATACAAATTCTTTTTTTCAAAAAAAATAATACAAAAAAAAATATGATGATTTCATCAGAACAAAAACAATATATCACAGATGAAACTGCCACAAAAAAATACAAACAAAACTGTCACTATATCTTTATTTTTACGATTCTTTTAGTACCTATAAATATTCAGATATAATTGATCCTAATTATATCCTAACACTTTCTACAACCATTACATTTATATTTTTTTTCAATATCCTTCAAGAATCTAGCACATAACCGATCCTTACAATCACGGTGTGAACCTCCTTTATTGTTCCAATTGTAACATAGAATCTATTCTAAAATACATAAAAAAAATTTATGTTATTCACAGAAACTTCTCAAAAAAATGTGAAATTTCATTGTCAACAAAACAATATAGTATAAATTTATTGAATATTTTTTATGTCAGTAATTACTTTATACTCAGTTATTTTTAAAAAATCTTCTTCTAATGAGTATGTTTAGGGACGTAATAGTGGAGTGAGGACTTTATTTAAAGTTACATCTCCTTAAAAAAGTCTACAAATTTAAAATTATGATAAATTATTTTTTTATACATTGATTTTTTTTAATTGGCAAAACTCCAATTTATTAACTATTATTTACGAGTACAACATTATTACGATATCTATTCTATTATATAAAAATTGAATTTCTACACTTAATGATGGAGCTGACGTGGCATGCATCTGAAAGTATTTCCCAATTTATTTTTTTTAATTCATTAAATACAAGTTACTACGATGAATTATTTATAGCAACTAATTGATTTGATTATATATTTAAACATCACACAATTTATTATAATTTATATCAAACAATTAATTATTAAAAGTATTTTCTAATTTATTTTTTTTAACTCATTAAATACAATTCATTACAGTAAATTAATTATATTAACTAATTGATTTGATTAGATATTTAAATATCACACAATTTATTATAATTCATTATATCGATTATTTTAATTTATTAATTTATTAGGTGCATATTAAAATAGATAATTTATTATTTATTCTAATTGAATATAATAAACACAGATTAATTTAGTTAAAAAAATTATTGTCTCCCAAAAGAGTATTTTTTTATTTGTCTTTTTAATTCATTAAATTTAATCAACTATTTCTTGATTTATTTTTTTGAATTCAATAAATTAAATCAAATCAAATCAATTATACTAATTATTTGTATTAACTAATTGATTTAATTAATTTTTAAAAATATTTTTATTTAATTTGTTTTATTTATTTAAATATATTAATTCTAACTAATCCATTATTTAATTTCATTAGGATAAATATTAAATTCTATTTCTTATATAAAAATACAAAATTTTATTCCTTCTATTTTTATTTTATCATTATAAAAGGTCATATATATTAGAAGAGGATCTCATTTTTTTTATCAATTACTCTTTTATTTGGTAGTTTTTACAACAATTTTTTTCTTCCTATGAGACGTCGTGGCAAGAATGCAACTATCGACTTATTGTGGATACAAGCCACCAGACCCTCCAACTCCCACTCAGAGCTATATATAATATGTTAACCATGAAGTATTCATGGAGCACGTGGTTGACAAGTTCTCAAGTTGGAGTTTATGAAAAGCCTGTTCCTGACAATTTTAACATAGACTATAAACACTGAAAATGTGTTGGGATAGAAATTTAATGGCCAAATATTCAAAATGTTATGGATATAAGATCAATTTAGAGAGGGTAAGAAAAATCAATTTTGAAATATTAATCCAAACTATATAAATCTATCGTTGTCACTACTTTTGTTTTATAATTATTTTTTGGTCTCCAGGTTTGCTACAGTTATAAAATATCTGAATATTTAGGTCATGAATGTGATTTTAGTAGATACTACAGATACACTTCCTATTATATATGAACACGGTCTTTTCGGCATGTATCACGATTGGTGTAAATCGTTTAGCACTTATCCTAAGTCCTACGATTTTCTCTATGCAGATTATCTATTTTTTAAAACTCAAGAAAATGTGTGTATAATATTTTATTTATCATTCATCAAAACCAAGGTTGCGAGAACCAATCTGGTCACTAAACCGGTCGAGTGACTGGTTCAATGGTTCAAAGGTTCAACCGGGGTTCAACCGGTATAATTAAATATAAAATAAAATTATTAAAAATTTAATATATAATTTTAAATATTTAAATTTAGTAATTTTTAAACTAATTAAATTTAAAATTTTATAATTTTACATAATAAATTATCCATAATTTATAATTAAAAGTTCATAAATAACTTTTAACATCAATCTTTATAGCTAATAAAAATCAAAATGCCCTTAAATGACAAAGAAATAATGTTCAACCACAAACAATTATTCCAATTTCATAAAAATTATAAAAATAAAAAATATCAATAGAACAAAAAAAATTAACAATAAAAATTATAATGTTCTACAATAGCAATATCAGATTTGTTGAATGCAATTGCTTGTGATTTCTCCTTCTCATTCTCCTACAAATTTTCAAATCACATCAATTGGAAAAATCAGTACAAAAACAAAGAATAACAACAAATAAACTAAATATTCATAATCATAAAGCAAGAGTTATTATTATTATCCACTTGCATCGAGAATTTCACCAACATTGAAACTAGAAACTTTGACAAACCCAGTACAAAGGAACTTACTTGAATTTTCAATGCAAAACAACTAGAAACTTTGACAAACCCAGTACAAAAGAACTTGCTTGGAATTTTCAATGCAAAATAATTTGAAACACTCTTTCCAGCATACTTCAAAGTTCAAAGAAGAGTATAAATTTGAACAAAAAATGTCCAAGAAAGAAATGTAATTTGTGCTCCTGAAAGATGTGAAATGATGAAAAACAATTTACCATACCACCATCAACAATTTAGATTCAGCAAAAATCAGCAACCAAAATTAACTCAGAATCAGAAAAATCAGCATAAACAACTCCGAATTAACATAAACAAATCAGAAGAAAATTCTAGCATTAACAATGTTCATCAACAACGCAGAATCAAAAATATCAACGACCAACAACTACAAAATCAGAATAAATAAAAGTTAACAAAATAACCAAAAATAAATTGAGGCAGTAGTGCTTACTGGCGGCGAGGGAGGAAAGAAGGTGACGGCGCGGTGAATACTCCACAGCCGAGCAGAGAGACACGTCGCAGTGAGAAAGAGAGAGACAGAGAGAGCTTGGAGCCTCGAATAGAGAGAGAGAACTCGAAGAGAGAGATGAGCACCAACAAATCGAGCAGAGACAACGATGGAGAAGCCTTCGCCGCGGCGTCGCCAACAGTTCCGAGCAAGCACTCGACGTCGAGGAGAAGAGGATCGAGAAGCGAGCAGACCTTCCACGAGCGAAGACGGCACCCAAGTCTGTCTCTGTTGGCAGCGACAACACCGTCTATCGGAAGAGAAGAGCTCGGCAATGGGATGGGGCTGGGTTCCTACCGCCGTTAGGGTTTGGGTTTGTCCAGAGAGAGAGAGAGAGGAGAGAAAGGGGCAGGGGTGGGTAAGGGTTCTGAACCTTTGAAATTTTTTTTTAACATATATAAATATCATTGAACCGGAAAAAAACCGAACGGTTCTGACGGTGCACCGGTTAACCACCGGTTTGACCGGTTTTTAAGCCAGTTTTTTGCAGAACGGTTCTTCACAGCAACCGAACCAGACAAATGACCGGTTTTCGGTTAATCTGGTCGAACCGGCCGGTCCGGTTCGGTTTTCAGAACAATGATCAAAACCAATAGTTTGTTAGATCATATTAACAGACAATAATTATCTGTGTCATTTTGCTAATATATTTATTGGTCTCTTAGGTGCAATTTTTAAGTTTTTGTGGTTGAGATTGATCAAATTTTGAGACCCGAAAGTATGCTTATTGTTTGAGACACTACTAAGATAATTAATGAGTTTGAGAGCATGGTGAAGTCTATGAACTAAGAGGTTTGCATGACTTACTAAAGAAAATGAGAGCTTTTTTTAGGTGTTTGAAAGTCTACATGACGGCTTACAGAGATTGTGAAACTCGAATATATTATTTAATTGATAGAATGGATAGGTGAATTTTAAATTATGGCTTAGAAAAATTCTTGTGTAATTGTACTTTCACATTTATCTAAGTATCATAGTAATTAGACATTCATGTATTTGGTTTTTTTTTTATTTGGTTATTGATTTCAATTTCCATTTAGAGGTTGGTGTATTTTGCTATAACATGGTGATATAGATAGAAAAATTTTATCACATTTTTTAAAATATAGAAGTCCTCGACTTAGAAGCCAAATAATTAAGATTCTTTACTGTTGTATAACAAAGTAGATAATATTTATGTAATTGAATATTTCTAAAAGAACAATATATTGGAAAAACATAGATTTACAAAGTTAGAAGAATTAATATTATTAGTATAGAAATTTAAAAAAAAATTAAATTATACAATTTATAAATAAGACCATTTAAATTTATAGTTAAATTTTTTCAATTTATATTTATAATCCAAAATTATCAATAGTTTATAATATGATTTCACAAGTTATAAAATGTGATATTAGTCATTGTTATATATATAAAAAATGTGACTCATTTAGTATTTAAATATTTTTTTATTAATATTATTATAATAAGATACATGTAATTTTATGAGAATGATATAACCTAAACTTTGGTTATCTAAGAATTGACTAAGTGGCTGGTATAATTTTACGTTATGAATCGATGAATGCTAGCAATTGGAATGATTAAAAAAAAACAGTCAAATAGATATTCGTAGGGATTAATCGCGATTTGGGACTTAATAGAAATATGTCAAATTTTATGGGTGGGATTGTGGGAACCTATCCACATGAAATAGACGGGGACGGGGACATAGTTACCCTCTCCATAAGACCTGTTAAAACAACGTGAATATAAAATTATCGATTTTTTCTAATATATATATTTTTGAATTTAGTAACCTTAATTCTTGCCTCCAATTCGAACACTTTTTTTAGACACATTCTTAGTCTTGATTTTGCATCTCTTTCTCTTTCTAACTCACTTTCTCTGCCTCTTAAATTTGTCACTACATCGCTCAGTTTCGTTCTAAAAAATTATGTTATGTAATTTGTTGGAAGATGTTTTTATTTTTTTTTTTGAAATGTTATTTATTATAATGAATATATTATGAATTGTGTTGAATTATATTGAATTAATTATTTTATGATTATTATATTATGACTTTTTTATTTAAAAGAATATTAAAAAAATATCTATAAATAACTGTGGGTATCTACATTCCTTAAGGGGATAATTAAAGAGGGACTTATAAAGAAAATGAAGAGGGGACGGAGAGTTTTTTTTTTAAATAGGATCAAAGGACGGGAATAAAAGTCTGTCGCGTCCACACGAGCATCTATTACCATCTCTAACTAACAACAGAAATTCAATTTGAGTCGATTTGATATGGGGCACATGGACTTCATCTGCATTGAGTCCCAAGATAATGAAGCTAATTCAGATTTAGAATCTGGACAATGGACCTAGATTGATCTTACTCACTTGAGTTAATGTTTTGAGTCATTGTTGCAAAACATTCTATACTATTAAATATTATTACATTTAATATATAAAAGTTAGATATGCTTACAAGAAATTTTTTAATCAAACTAAAAATTTTAATTATATTTTTCTCTCTCAGTCTAAATATTATTTACTAACGTAATAAAACAAACAAACAAATAATAATAATAATAATAATAATAATAATAATAATAATAATAATAATAATAATAATTAAAATGTCATCATAATATATACATGATACACATATATTAAAAATGATTATATATAAAAAAATATATATTTAATAAAGTTAATTTATGTGTAAATTAACTAATTTTTATAACATATGATTTATTACATAATTTTTTTATTTATATTATTAATATATGCAATAAACAACTCAAACTAGAATGACAATAAATATAATATAAATATTCACTTATTTATTAGTGTTAAAAATAATATATATATATATATATATAGTAAAAATATAATTTTTTTGGTAGAAAAATAATAATAAAAGTTATTAATTAAGTTAATTACATAATAAAAAAATTATGAATAATTTTTTAAATAATAATAGCAGAATAAGACCACTATTTTCACATACTACAATGTTTATAAAAAAATTTAGATAATAAATCAATCTTAAATAAATTATACATTAATTCTATCAAAAAAATAAATAAATTATATATTAATTCTATCAAAAAAATAAATAAATTATACATTAGATATTATTATTTGTGTACTAATATATATATTATCGATTATTAAGTTATAATTAATTTTAACCTAATTTTCGTTAATTGAAATTTAAATGATTGAAATTATTAAATACTGAATATTTTGCACTTAACTAATTTTATTTTTTTATTAAAATTTAAAAAAGGTGAGTTGTTAATCAATTTTAAAGTCAAATTTAAATTTGTGTAAAAAATTATTTTTAATTTTATTTTATTGACCAAAATTAATTTTAAAATAAAAAATTATTTTTATACATCATATTATAAGATAGTGTAGTCGTTCATTTTTTAATGGTAATTATTGTCAAATAAATTGATATAAAAATAGGAGAAAAATACATTTACCAATCTAGGAATAATAATTTTTTTCAATAGAATAAATTATATATATATATATTGAACACCAAAGTTATTATGATTTTTTTCCACACAAATTAATATTCAACGATATTGTTTTAGTAATATTACTAAAGAATATTAATCAATCTAATAGCTTTTGTAAAGAAATAAGTCTATATATAAGTTTGAAAACTTAAAAATCATGTCATAAAATGTGAAATATTAACCGGTAACAACGTTGATCATATTGTTTTGACTTCATGAATAAATATGATACCAATAAAAAAATTATCACATTTAAATTTTAACTATCAATGATAATTGTTCTACTTTCAAGACAAATACTATTTTTTCCATCGTATTTTCTAACTTGGCAAGTCGAGAACTAATCCACCACAGATTGAATGTAAGACTCCAAATTTTTAAAAACTAAATAATTAACTATTTATAAGCTATTATATTATATTGAGACATTATTTTATTTGTTGAAACTAATTTTATAATTATTAAAATTTAATTTAATTATTATTTATTTTATTAAATTTAAATTATTTATCAAAAAATATATATTTTGATTAGACAAATATTGAATTGATTATTATTATTATTATTATTATTATTATTATTATTATTATTAATCATTTAGTTTTGGTAAGAAACAAAGAAAGATTTGTTACATATATACATAATATATATCTATTTACTTATAATAATTCATTATCATCATTATAAGGGAACGTGGCTTGTGACCCTTTAATACATATAACCATTCCCTTATAATCATGAAACGTGGCTTTAATGCAATATGTATATATCCAACCTTGACACCTAACGCAACCTTAACCACCACAAATCACTATTATCCTTAATCTTCTTCATTTCTTCTCATACATGACCGAAACCATAAGAAAATGAAAGAAAGGCCGTGAGAGAAAGAGATTGAGAAACCATGGAATTTTTGAACTTCTGAATTCGATTTCTTGAAATCCGTAATTCTAATAAAAATATCTAATTTGATAAAAGTGTTTGTATCCTCTTTTTTTACATGTTGGTGTTATTTTTGTTCGATAAAAATTGACGGTAACGTAGTTCCTATTTTTCAAGAATTCGGCCAATTAGAGTTTTAGAAGGCACATACAATTTCTGTTGTTTTCTTTTTCAGCAGCTCGGTCAAAAAACTTTTCCAAAATTTTTATAGATTCTGATTTCGTATGAAGGTAGGAGATTTATTTTAAAATTAACTGTTTTAATTTACGAATGTCATTAAAGTTTAGTGAGTAACTACAAATAATTTATAAATATCTCATTTGATTAATTGATAAAATTGATTGAATTTGGCAATGAAATTGGTTGAATTGTGGTTGTGAATAATGATTTAATTGTTTGAAAGTGACTAATTACTTGAATTTCTGGAATGTTAAGTCGTGGGTTTTATGTGTGAATAATTGTGCAGGATGTTCGTGTGTATGGAATGGCTTTCAGGAGAAAGTGGCACATGCTTCAGATGGAGAATCAGCGCCTGCAAGAAGTAGAAACTTGCAGAAGTTATGTCGCTGGAATGCCTTATCTGAGTTGCGAGTCGGATTGCGTCGGGTGCGGGTCGAAACCGACAAATGAGCTCATTACCTGCGATAGGACTAGACTAGACATGCATCATCATTGTTTGCACATTTGTATTTGATTGTGTTTGCTTATCTTGTCTCTCTGTGATTGTGCTATTTGTCTTATTACTATTTGTTTGTGTGTTGATCTGTTTCCTGTGCTATTAGTTTGTGTATTGAGGTTACTGAGAGCTGAGGTTGTGATTGAGATTTGTCTTAAGTTCAGAAATTTAATGAAAGAAATTAATTATATAAAATAATAGTAAAAAGTATTTTCAAAAGATCTGATAAAAATATAGTTTTAATGAGTAAAGTTAATTATTTGCATTTTATTTCATTACTCTTACGGCATTCGCATTCTCTACTGTGAACGCGTGGTTTGTTTTCACCCCAAAATCTTTCACCCTTTCAGTGACACAGGTTCGAAGACTCAGTTTGAAGTTGCGGGCGATTATTAGTCTTATTTGAGTTAAGTTTATGTGTTGAGTCATTTTCCTAGAATTCCCTCGCCTTTATTAGTTAAGATTTTATTTTATACAGAGGGATAAGAGTTGTATTTTAAGTTTCATTTAAATTCTTTGTATGATGTTTATTATTATTAATAACTATGTGACTAGTATTGTTTGGAGATCTTTGATATATGATTTTAATTAATAGAAACAAAATTTTTCGACTTTTTCTAAAAAATTGAAACGCGAAGTCGAACTAAAGGCTCAGTATTAAATAGTAAATACAGAGAACAAGTCAGTAATGCCTCACTTTTGGTACGATCATGAGGTGCTAAAAGTTAGGGTGTTACATTGAAGCTCTATTTATTGAGGGTCTGTGCTAGCCAATAAGTTGTTATATACATAAGCAAGATTCAAAAATACTTCCATAAATAGACGAGTAAGATAACTACTCAACCAACTCAAATTAATTAAAATAAATACTAATTATTTTAAATATTTTTAACATTAAAAATCGTTAACCTTTGATTTTAATTATAACTTTATAAAATATTTATAGTAATAACTGTTATATATCTTTTTTGTTTAATTTTTTAATAAAAATTTTATATATTTTTATTAATTACTCTGTGCACTGTATGAGAACATTGCCAAATAAAATGGTGTAAGAAATTAAAAGAAAATGTATTTAGCAATTTAGTAAAATAATAATTTATTTTAAAATAGAATAAATTATATATCGAATAACAAAAATTGTTATTAGTTTCTCTACCCACAAACTAATACTCAACGATGGTGTTCCAGTAATATTATTAAAGAATATTAACTAACTTAATAGCTTTTGTAATGGCATAAGTCTGAGTTTGAAAACTTGAAAATCATGTTATAAAATGTGAAATTTTAAGAGGTAACAATATTGATGATATTGTTTCGACTTCAAGAATGAATATGATGCTAACAAATAAAATTATCGCAGATAAATTCCAACAAAAATAAATCTCCATAAATATTGTTATCAATGAAAAATTATTCTACTTAAAATTTTTTTTCCTATGGTGCTTTTTTAACAGGACAGATTGAGAACTAATCCACTACATATAGGGTTGGCAGTGAGGCGGGTTTTTGCCTTACCCAACCTTTTCCGTCGTCCTTAAATTTCTCAGCTACTCGCTCTACCTATACCTGCGGGTAATAAAATATTGTACCTTAACCCTTTTCTGTGGGTAGTAAAATGTTGTACCCTAACCCTTTCCTGCGAGCACCCTCCCCACTTCTATCCATCTTATAACAGTTAAATAATACTTTAAGATTTACATATTCATACATAAATTAAGATAAAAAATTAAAATTTATACATAAATTAAACTGCAAACATAAAATTCATATAATGTCAAATAACATGAAAAAAAACTAATGTCTGATCACTACAAATTTAACATGAAGTTTGTTAGCATTACTCTAAATGTCAATCTCAATATCATTAGGAGCAACCCTGTTATTTTGTGCATCCTCTCTAACATTACTAGCCATGAAATAATCTTAAAGCACCTCTATTAAAAAAATTGAAAAATCTAAACAAATCATATATAAAGTACTTATTGAAAAAATTGAGCAAACCATTACAAAATCAGTAATTAGATCCATTTCACACATATAAATCAACCAAAATCACAAAAATTCTAATTCTCAATCAACATATATAAACTATTATAACATGCCAACATCAGTAATTAGAACCCAAAGTCAATAACGATTTAAAATGAAAAATACAAAATGAACTTTATGTGGTGAGAACACTCACACTATAATGAAGAATCAATCATAAAATATATTTATTTTTATATAAAATAATCTTAGAATCAATCATGAAAAATATTAGTACATAATATGGACAGAAATCATAGAAATGTAGATTAGATCCACTGCACATATATAAACAAAATTACAACACAAATTCACAACTTCACCAATAAAATTACAACACAAACTCACAACTTCACCAAGTAGAGATTCAATGAAATACAGATTCAGTCATTCATAATGTGAGAGAGAGAGAGGAAAATTTATCTGCGGATAGATAAATAAAAGAGGAAGACAGCGACACGCTTAGGAGAAAGAGGCTCCGGTAACAGACTCACACAAAGCTGCAGCGACGACCAAGTGATGAATCTGTGGAAGAAAAAAAAGAAGAACTTAACAGGCTCAAAATGTGATGAAAATTTACCTAGAGAAACGAGGCTCAACAGGAGGAAGGCGGCGACGGGCTTAAGGAATTTACCTAGAGAAAAAGGAGCTCAGCAAGAAGGTAGCGACGGGCTCAACAACGACGGTGACAGGCTCAGCCGTGGCAACGACGAGAGGTGTGAAGGTAGGCAGTGACGGGCTCAGTAGCAAGACGACGGAAGCTGTGACGATAATGAGAGCTGTGAGGTTTATTGTAGAGAAGTCGAGAAGAAGAAGACTCTATGTGAGGATGACTGAGTCTCTCTGACGTGGCTATGGAGTATTGACTCGAACTAATCATTGAATATATGATGTGAGACAAATTCTAATCCATAAAAGGTGTTTATATGTATATACCCTGGTGCGGGTACACCTTAAACCCGGCCCCTTTCTGCCCCGCTCAAACACTCGTCCTGAACGAAACCTGCCTCGCCTCAGGTTGAGTTATTATTCGTCTTGACTGGGTAGGGACGGATCGAGTACTCACGAGTTTCAGTACTCCTACAAAGTCTAACCACGTATTGATATTCCATTTATTAAGGGCCAATCGCTTGCCAATGAATTGCTACGCACGCAAAACAAGATTCGAACATCCTAATACTTGCTTAAGCGGATGAGTGAGATGGTCACTCAACAAACGCAAATTGATTAAGACAAATATTAATTATTTTTAATATTAAAATTTCTTATAGTTTAATTTTAATTATAACTTTATAAAATATTTATAATAATAATTATGTATTTTTATTTAATTTTTTAATAAAAATTTTATATAATTTTATATATTATCCCATGCAAGGTACGGGAACATACACTAGTTTATATCAAAATTGACAAAATAAGGTATGTTTAATAAAGGGTAATGCTAGGAAGACAAAAAAAAAAGGCAAAACTTGCCTTATTTAGCATTTATTAATTATCGCAACAATTAATGAATGCTAAATAAGGCAAGTTATGACTGTTTTTTGTTAATTTTCTTTGGCTACCAAATATTTCCGTTAAATTAAATTCAAGAATAGTCAAATATTATAATTCATCATATGACGATAATGATTAAAATAGTTGTTCTATTTTGTTATAGGGGTTGAGTGCAGGTATTTTTTCTGAAGATATATACGCATTTAGAGACAAAGTCATGCTTTTTAAGGTGAATGTCAAAGTTTAAACGAGAATTTTAGTATACAGAGGCAAAGTTGGTACAGATTTAAAGATTTGTCTACACCATACTTTCTAAAGCCACACTTTAAACTGTAACTCTTCACAAGGAAAAGCGTCACCTAATGGAAAAAAGTAAATTAGAAGATTTAAGAGAAGAAATAATCAAGTTATCAAAATTAATAGATCAAAAATTAATGATTTTAACTAATGTTAACTGTAATGACACCGAATTCTTAAAATCAATACAAAATGATTTTTCTCAAAATCTTTATTTTACTATAAGTTTTATTGAAGGACTTCAAAAACCTGAAAAAACTTATTTTTCACACGGAATTTCTAAGAAATGTTACCATGGAAATGATTCCCCACATCTTTATCATACTTTTAACCCACAATTAAATTCTATAGTAGATATGCTTGAAGAAATATTAGTATCCATAAAATTTCAAAGAAATAAAGAAAAAGAGAATCCCAAAGAAGAAAAACTTCAAAATATAATCAACATAACAGATCTAAAAGTAAAACCATCACTAAAATTATGAATATTGAAGAAAAATTAGAAGAAGTTACAATGCTTTTTAAACAATTAAAAATGGCTCAAGAAAATAATATTATGGAACAAGGATTTCAAATAGAAGAAGAATTAGTAAATTCTGAAAATATAGAAAATGAAGAACACATCCTAGATTATTCAAGTGACGAAGAACCAGCAATTCCAATACAAGTAAAAAATGAAGCTGGAACATCTAAAGATAACCAATCTCAATATAAATGGGAAACAGGTTTTGATAATTATGCTTTTAAAAAAGGGTTTATAAATAAAGATTCAAAATATACAAAAATACCATCAAAGTACGTTCCTAAAATCCAGGAAATGGAAGGAGAAAGAATGCTTGATTTAGACTGTAAAAAGAATGAAAAAGAAATTTTTGAAAATTGGTTGAATTCCTTTTTATTAGAAGCTTTTACTAATCCAAAGCTTAGTGAATTGTCTGGAAGAGATATTTAGAATTACATAGGATTTCATACTAAAGGAACTATAAGAGATTATATGACATCAATAGAAAACCAAATAATAGAAGATTTAGCAACAAAAATAACAGCTTATGATAAGATATTATATATAATGATGATTCTATATAAAGAATTTTTTGGAAAAAATATTATAGATCATAAACAAGAAGTCTATAATAAAGAATATCAAGAAGCAAAAAACCATTTAGCTAATATCCAGATATATGATCTATGTAATGTGGAATCTTATATATGTGAATATAGAATACATTATTACAAATTAAAAGAAGAAGATAAAAATCATTATCTTAGTATGTATATAATAAAACTTCCATATCCTGCTAATGAATTTATAATGGGAAGATTTATAAGAGAAATAAATAGAGGGGCAATTGAAAATAATTTTGGTGGAGCAACCGCTGCAATAAGAGAGGAAATAAAAGAACGTTGTATGCAAGAAGCAACTCAAAAAAGATTTGCAAATATAATTAGAATCTGCTGTCAGGATAATGAAGAGATACCCCAAAAATATGGGCTTAATAAAAATTTTCAGAAAAAGAGAAAATATCAATTTAGAAAAAGAAATTACTATCCAAACTGGAGAAAAAAGAGGTATTTTAGAACAAGAAATAACAATAAAAATAAAAGGCAAAAAAGTGGCTATTGCCCAAATAAAAAAGAAAACTGTAAGTGTTGGTATTGCCAAGAAGAAGGACACTATGAAAATGAATGTCCGAAAAAGAAGGATAAAAAAGATCTTACTAAACAAATAGAAATTGCTAAGTCTTGTTTTATGGAACCTTTAGAGGAATCTGATGATAACCTAGACTATATTTTTGAATATGTCTCAGAAATAGACTCAGAGACTGAGTAATAATGCCACATTTATTACTATAAAAATAACAGAAAAATTTATAAATGCTTTTATAGATTCTGGAGCAACACAATGCTTTGCTAGTTCAAATATAAAACTTGAATGAAAAAAATTAAAGAAACCATTAAGAGTTAGAATAGCTGACAAATCAATACATAAAATTGACCAAAAAACAGAGATGACTGAATTTTTTATTCAAAATTATAGGTTCATTGTTCCATCTATATATATGTTAGATTCTGGAATGGATTTTATCATAGGAAATAATTTTTTAAAACTATATCATCCATTCATTCAAGAATTAACATACATAGTTTTAAAAGCTCCACATGATTCTTCAATAAATCAAAAATCAAAACGTATAAAAATACCAACTACTACTATAGATAAAATCTTAAAATTTAAAATATTTTCTATATTAGAAACATGTTATTTAAATTTATACTTTCAGATAAACATTCCAAAAAATAATCTTGAAATAAAGATAGAGGAACTTTTGGAGGAAATTTGTGCTGAAAATCCTTTAGATATTAAAAATACAAATAACGAATTAGTAAACATTAAATTAAAAGATCCTACAAAAGAGATAAATGTTCCAAACAAAATTCCTTATTCCGCAAGAGATAGAGAAGAGTTCTCTTTAGAATGTAGAGATCTTTTGGAAAAAGGAATTATAAGATTAAGTAAAAGTCCTCATGCAGCTCCAGCCTTTTATGTTGAAAACAATAATGAAATTAAAAGGGGAAAATGAAGAATGGTTATTAACTATAAGAAGATGAATGAAGCAACTATTGGTGATGCTCATAAACTTCCAAGAAAAGATTCTATTTTAGAAAAAATAAAAGGAGCGACTTGGTTTTCATCTCTTGATGCAAAATCAGGATATTGGCAACTTCGTTTAGACGAAGAAACAAAGAAATTAACTGTTTTTACTTGCCCAACAAAAGAATCAACAAGTGTGTTGCTCTATGAATGGAATGTATTACCATTCGGATTAAAACAAGCCCCAGGTATTTATCAAAGATTTATGGAAGAAAATCTAAAAGAATTAAATGAATTTGTTTTAGTGTACATTGATGATATACTAATTTTTACAAAACAGGATAAAGAAGATCATCTTCAAAAATTATTAATAGTTTTAGAAAGATGTAAAGAAAAAGGATTAGTTCTTAGCAAAAAGAAAGCAAGAATAGCAAAACAAAAAATAGAGTTTCTTGGATTAATTCTATCTACTCAAGGTAAGCTAAAACTTCAACCAAATGTTCTAGAAAAGGTAAATTTATTTCCTAATAAAATAGAAGATAGAAAACAATTACAAAGATTTTTAGGGTGTATAAATTATATTTTCGATCAAGGATTTTTAAAGAATATAACAGAATACACTAAAAGCTTATTTCCAAAAATAAGTACTAAAAAAGAATGGAAATGGGATGAAAAGGATAGTATGCAAATTCAAAAAATTAAAGAACTTTGTGAAAAACTTCCAGAACTTTATATTCCAGAAGAAAATAACTACTTAATAGTAGAAACAGATGCTTCAGACATAACCTGGTCAGGATGTCTAAAAGCTAAGAAAGCTATAAAAAATTTGGAACAAGAAAAAGAATCATTAGATTCTAAATATTCCCCAAAGGAATTACTTTGCAAGTATATTTCAGGGACTTTTACTCCAACAGAACAGAGATATACCACTCATGAAAAGGAAACTCTAGCAGCAATTAAATCTCTTAAGAAATGGAAAATTGATTTACTACCCAGAGATTTTACATTAAGGACAGATTCAAGTTACCTAACAGGTTTCATACGATATAATTTAAAAGTTGATTATAATCATGGACGATTGGTAAGATGGCAATTATTTTTGTTACAATATCCAATAAAAATTGAATATATTAAGGGTGACAAAAATGTTATTGCAGATACATTAACAAGAGAATGGAGTTCGTCTACAACGCATTAGATCAAGAAATTCAGAAATACGAACAAGAACTCGAAAAATGCAAGCATTGTCAGCAAATAAGGACACAGATCCAATCCCTCAAGAAGGCCATCGAAGCAATGAAATCAACACAACAACCAAAACCATCAGAGTTCAGCCAGCTAAGCGTGGTGGACAAATCAGGTGAAGAAAAAATTCCAGAAAATAAAACAATTGCTGAAATTATCAAAAAATCCACCCAAGATAAAAAATATTATGTAATTTATAATGGCCCCATGAAAGGAGTATATGATGCCTAGGAAAAAGCAACACCATTTACACATCAATCAAAGATAATTCATAAAGGAGGGTTTTTAACACTGGAAGAAGCAAAGGAATCTTTCAGGGAATATGAAGCTCTTCATCCAGAGCAAACCCTAAAAAGAGCAGATAAAGCTCCAATTCAAATCCAGAGAACAGGAATAATAAGAAACATTCCTACAAGGGCTGAAATCAAGGAAAAGAAAAGGGTCTGTAGATCAAATCTCAGAGAAACCCTTAACATAGTCCTAAATTGGACTGAAGAAAAAAGGGCAATCTTGGGATATTATCCTATTGCCAAAGAACAGTTAACAAAGCTGGTTATATTTCCAGAAGCTTCCCCATCTGACACCTATCAGTTTTTCCAGTATGGATTAATTGATACAATTTTAATTTTTAATGATTTGAAAATTATTAGTGAGTTTCCTACAGGATTCGTTGATGCAGTAAAGAGATTTAAAAATATGATTGACAACGTAAATCCAAGGGATATATCCCTAAAATTTACGAATAGTCAACCTATTTTTAATGAAGAAGAAGAATGCTTGGTTCCAGCACATCAAGTAATCTTCATGTCCGTCTTCCCAGGAAATTTTCAACCAATTGATCAAATTCAAGATTTAACAATCTACAGTCATGAAGGAAGACTAGCCAGCACACTAGCAAGGGTCTTCGAAAGAACTCAAAAGATAACAAGAGAATCTCACACAAGAATCAATTATAAAAGCAGAAATACTTTGCTTGTGTCCAGTAAAAGGAATGAAATTGAAGAAAGAGAGATGAGACTCTTAGTGGAATTTGAATCAGCATTCTACAACTTATCTGGACTCTTAGAAAAGCTCCCCAAAGGGATAAAGAGGAATCTCTACTATTTGATAAAAGACAGAGAAGACCACAAGTGCCAGCTATGTGTCTCAGAATTATCTGAAGAAAGCAATAATGAAACGGAATCAACCCACATGATAAAGGAAGGAGACAATGCATTTGAAGGCCACATAATTAAAGAAGAGGACAGCACATCTGAAGCATCTCTCAACATTATTGCGTAGTGACGTAAGCGCTTAGGTCATAAAGCACCAACAATGTAGCTGGTGCAAGATAATAAACAATGACGTAAGCAATGACGTCATAAGAAGGGTAAGGATGGGAATTGTCCATCAGACCCAACCATTATAAATAGGTTGCTTAGGCAATTGTAGAAATCATCAAACAATAGAAAGCAGGAGGCTAAGAGTACTCATATGCTAGGAGAGCAAGGAGGAAACTGCCGAGGCGATTCTATAGTTTGAAGAAGAATTCCCTTAGGAAAAACCAATTCTAAACTCCCCTCTGGAGTTAGTATCTACAATCTCCCCTCTGGAGATAAAAACATCTTATGTAAAATATACTAAATAAAGGAAGTTTTTCTTCAGAAAGGTACGCCTTCATCTTAATCTCTTAATTATGAATTATTTAGAAAGTTTAGAATTAACGGAAGAATCTAATTATTATAGATTATCTGCTTTATTAGATAATGAAAAACAGGTTGTTCTAAAAATAGAATTAAATCTCAAATCAAATGAAAATTTTAATAAACAAAATCTTTTAAAAGAAGTTTTTAATAGAAAAAATATAATATATTATGGAAAAATTCAACTTGAAGCCCCTATAAAGATAAAATCCGCCAATGGAGAACTTGAAATAGCTTTGATAAATGATGAAGAATTGAGTGAACAGATTGAGAAAATTAAGGATCAACAAAAAAGATCTAAAATTGGATGGATCCATATTAGTACTATACAAGTCTTAATCAAATCTACATATATGAAAGGAATTAATTCACCAATAAGCTTAGCAATCTGTGACAAAAGAATTACTGATGACCCAATAGACCAAATAATTGGAATTGTTCATGGAAACTTGGCAAACGTAAATGTTAAATTCAATGCCCATCTTGGATATGCTATACCTTTATCAACTGAAAATCTTGAAAGATCTATAAGTTTGGCTTATAAATTTCACAGAAAGAATCTAATGGAACAAGACGATGAACCATTTTCAATTACATATGCAATAAATTATGCTTTAACAAATAGCCATCATAGTATAATATTTAAAAACAGAGAAAGAATTTATGTTGATGAATTATTTCAGAAAATTGTAAAAACAGAAATACCAAGATATAAAGCTATTGAAAATCCAGTCCTATTATTAAAAGAACCATCGGGAAAAATAGTTTCATCAAATTTTCAAATAAGAGAATCTAAAATTAATAGCCCTTTAAGTTTATCCAAGTTAAAGATTAAAGAAGAAAATTCTGAAATAAAAGAATTAACAAAAAAGGTCGAAAAATTAAATGAAACCCTAAACATTAAATTATGACAATAAATAAAGAAAAAATATATGTAACTTATCAAGACAAGAAACAAGAGCTCTTTGAAAGAGAAAACCGGTTGAATTATTTACAGTTTTCTGAAATAAATCAAAAAGCATTTGAAGCACTAAAAATAATCTATGACAAGTTGAAAAGAGAAGTTGAAGAGCTAGAAAGAATGATAGAATCTCTAGAAAATAATAATGAATCGATGATAGAATTTGCAGAAATTCTAAATAATGAAGCATACAAAGATTGAAAAACCAGAAAATAAAATAAAAAGAAAAAGGGCGAAAAAATTTAAAAGTAAAATAAAGAAATATAAAAGGGAATTAAATAATCTTCAGATCGAAATTAATGACCTTATAATATAAAGGATAGAAATAAGAATAAATATAAACAAGTTAGAGTTAAACTTAAAAAATTTATAAATGCCTGGAAAACCATATTATGACTTAAAAGAATTAAAACTGTTAAAAGAAAAAATGGAGAATGAAGTTGAAAAGTTAAAAAGATATTTAGAAACAACAGAAAGTGTAGAAATAAAAGAGGTTATTGAAGATTTGAGAAATTATATTAAAGAAAAAGACAAACAGATAAAAGATTTTATATACAATAATCCATGCAAAAAAGAATATTATAAACTAAAACAAGATTGAAAAAAGTATAAATCAGAACTAAAAATACTAGTAATAGTAAAAATGGTCAAAACTTTTGGTTATAAATTGGCAAATAAAGTACCACCAATCAAATCCATACAAATTATACATTTATTTGAAGAGTTAATAGAAATTTTGGAAAAGAAATTAAAAGAAAAGCATTTTAAAATTAAGAAATTAAAAGAAAAGTAATTTAAAATTGGTATCAGAGCCAAGTTAACGATTAAGGGTAACACTTTTTCTTTAAATAACACTTTTAATGACACGCTTTTTCAGCCAAAAAAGAACAAAAATCTGTACAGGCACATCTGTACACTAGATGGCCCCAAGTTTAAAATATTAATTCTTAACAACCATGCACATATCATGTGAGTAAGATGTCCCAAGATGAGAAATTAATTTTGATATTCAAGAAAAAAATACAAGAATGAATTAATGAGCAGAAATTTGGAATTCAAATTTTAGCAAATTATTCAATTTCAACGCATATCATTGGATAATGTTTTTTTTTTTTAGGTCGTATGTTTGGAGGATAATTTTGATTTGATAAGTTTTGATGATGCATCTAAAACATGAAAAATATAAATTAATATTTTTAGAGATGATTAGTATTTTTAGATATATTAATAAATATAAATATTTTGGTTAGTTTCTCAAATGTACTATTTTGAATTAAAAAACATATACTGAAAACATCTATTTTTAATAATTTTTGCAGTCAATAGAAAATATAGAAAATATCAGTGACCTAAAAACTCGTAAGACATTGGTTCTCAAAGAAAGGGCTGTATCTGGTGTGGAACACAATCTTGAAAAAGAAATAGAGCGATCTGTGACATCTAATATGAAAATGATAAAGTTGGTCAAAGAAAATGGTGAAAATGGTGGAACAGCTATAACAATAATTATTTTGGATGATGAAATTTGTCGTAATGAGAATTGTTTATCATAAATTCTCCATATAATTTATACTGGGCACCATGCAAGGCTATTATTATATGCTATTTTAAACTCTTGAATTTTAATTTAGTTGGCTTATTTTTTGTTTTGGAATATTAAATATAATTTGATGTTGGTTTATTTTTTTGCTAAAAAATATAAATTTTGATCATTGATTTTTTATATATCATACATATTTTGTTCTATTAAATTGTAAATTATGTAAATTTTAGTGTATAATTTTTAAATTTTAGGGTTTGAGTTAGATATGAATAAATATTATTCTAAATTTTAAGTATTAGTTATATATAATTTATTTAAAGAGAATAATTTGTTCTAAATAGTTGTCTTTTATCTATATCAAATAAATTATGGTCTAATTTTTATTGATAAATTTAAGCTTAATTTTTTCTAGCTATGAAGTATAAATTTTATCAATTATGTATTGTTGTTTCAGAAATTGAATACAAAACTTATGGGTAGTAATACTGTGAAACTTTTACTTAAACATAAAAATTAAATTAAACCGAAGTGAATAACGATTGAACTGAAAAATTAAAAGAAATGTTGATTGGGGTGTTGTGAAATTTACTTTAATTGCTATCGTACATTGCAGACCTAGAAAGCTTTGGTGGCTTCTTCTAGGGTCTTATTATAATCGATCAGCAATTTGTTAAAATACCAAGTTATTAAGATATAATTTGTAAGACCCATAATTTTCGAAAAAAAATATTATTATGAGTTAATTTCAATTTATTTATTCATTAAAGATTTTATTTTTAGAAAAATTATTTTTATTAAAAGTAATTAAATCAAGTTTTGACTAATAAATTAAAAATTTTATTTAATTTTATAATTATTGAATAATTTTTTTTATATTTAAATTATAGAGATTAACAGTTGTAAAAGAATAAGAATTTTATACAATTTAGTTAAATAATTGAGATTCTAGAATTTAATACTTTAATTTTATAAACAAAGAAAATTAATTATCTTTAATTTTAAATTGGAATACTTAATTAAAATTCAATTAGCAAATTGATAAATAAATAATATTTTTTTTAAAATAATTTTAAAGAATTAAATTAGATTTTAAATTTATACATTATATCATAATTTTTATTAGAAATCATGTGTAGCTTTTGAAACGTACTTCATTAACAGCCTTCTTTCACCATTGATTTAACCATTATTATTATTATTATTATTATTATTATTATTATTATTATTATTATTATTACTCCATCCAGCCACATACACACAAACACACCTATACCTCCCATGTTTCCTTCAGTAGCCGCCATTACCCCCTCACCCTTCTAACTCCTTCACATCTGTAACACACACAAACCCACACATACTGAGATAGAGAGAAAAGAAAGGAAAACGAGAAAAGAGGGCTGAACTGAGAAGGAGGAAGGGAGGGGGACGACCGCTGCCGACGCGTCTTGCCATAGCCACCGCCACCGAGCAGCCGGACCGAGCTAAGAAGGAGAAGAGGCCGCTGTTGTCATCGAGCTTGGTAACGCCCATAGCCGCCGCCGTTGTGCTCCAGCTCGTCGCCGCCATCGCAAACCGCCGCTGCCACCGCGTCACTCATCGCCGTCGCAAGGAAGACCAGGATCGAGGGAGAGAGCCGCGCAAGGAGTCACCGTCGCCGCCGTTCGCGAGAGAGAGAGAGACGCGCTGTGCGGGAGTTGTCGTCGTGGGGTGTGTTGCCATTGAGAAGCCGTTGCCGCCAGATCCGCCGCTGCCGGAGCTTCTGTCCGGGTCCTGCCACTGGAGAACACCTCTGTCGCCACCGAGATCTGCCGCCGTCGCCGTTGTCGGAGTTCTGGTCGTCGCTGTCGTTCGAGGTGGCTGCCGGAGCTGCCGCCAAACCGGTTCAGCGATTGCCGCTGTTTCATTTTCTTAGTTTGGTAAGTATTTATGTTTCGGAAACCCGTGGTAGTATTCTGTTATGTTTGGTTATAAACTCTGAGGTTCTGGTAACGTAGGGTTGTGTTTTGAGCGTCATATGTCGCTCTTAAGTTGCTGTGAGTGCTGCGGAAGTGATCAGGGACCGAGTTTGCGGTTGCTGTTGGTTTCGGGTTAAGAGAAATGGTTTCGTTGACGCATTTTAAGCTATGGTTTCGATGAGTCGAGGTAGGGGTTTTTCTTAAAATCTAATTTATATTACAGAGTTGTGATAAATAGATATTAATATGAGAGAATATATGCATATGATTATAATTGCCTTATAAATGTGGTTGTTTGCTGGACTGAATGACTGATTGCTTGACTGCTTGAGTAGTTTGTGATTGCTGAAAAGAAATTAATTTGAAAGGTTATTTAGTTGATTATTATGAGAAATGTCTTTTCTTGGTTTGAAGCTATTTTTGATGATGTAAAGGAATTGGCTTTGGAAGTGGTTTAATTTTGAGTTAGTGACTTTATAAATGATTTAGTATTTGAGCTGATTCGATTTTAAAAAGAGGTTTATTTGTTAGAATTGGTTGATTTGAAAATAATTTGATATTGGAACTGGTTCAATTCTGGAAAATGTTTGAGATTTGAAAATGGTTGAGAAGAGGTTTGAGAAATGTTTGGATGGGACCCGAAAAGGGTGGCAGTGTCCAAGTTTTAGAGGAGATGCTGCCGAAATTTATAAAATTGAAAGTTTTATTTAAAGTAATAAAAAAAAATTAGTTTTTTTTTAAGCAATATACGTTTTAAGATTGATTTGTCTATCAAAGAAAGAATTTTTTTTTGGAATCGAGATTGTTAACGAACAGAATGAAAAAGAGGATAATGGGGATTTTCTTTGAAATATGGCTTTGAAATGAACTTGGAAATGAAATTTGGATTGTTGAATGATTATGATATTGAGAATGTTGAGATGTGAACTTTGAATTATTCACAAGGCTTATGAATTTGAAATATCTGAGACACGAGGTTCCCTGGATTAAGTGCCGTGGCTTGCCACCACGTGTACCAGGTTGAAAACTCGATACTCTGTTGACCCTACGACGTAAGTGTGTGACCGGGCACTATATAAATTCCCGGGAATGTTACCCCCATTGAGCAATATTGATTATTTGAGAAAAAGCTATGCATAGACTCTTGGGGATGCACGTCGGGGGACAGTCTAAGTACAATTCAGACTTGTCGGGTTGGCTGGATAACCGACAGATGAGCCTCATCAGCCATAGGACAGGCATGCATCATATGCATTTGTATGCTTTGCTTGGGTTTGAACTTGTTTTGGTTTGCCTAATTGCTAAACTGTTCTTAACTGCTACTTGAACTACTTGCTGTAACTGCTACCTACTTGTGCTTTCCTTGTTTGCCTTGCCTGTGTTTATCCTGGTGTGCTACATTTGAGAATGAATCTTGGTGCTGAATTAATGACTGTGTTGTTTGATTGTGTGGTTGGTTTCTGATTGAGATTTGCTTATGAGAAAGGAAAGACTTTGAATTTCTGAAAATGTTAAACACTGCCTCTTTGAAAAGGTTTTAAACGATTAGCTATTGAATTTTAGAAGTATTTATAAGACAATGATAATCACAGAATCTGAAAATAGTTTTTTTATTGAATATCTTCTTATGACAACTTTGAAACTCCGTGGTGAGACCGTGTGGTTAGGTTCTCACCCCCCTACAGCTTTACCTTTTCAGGAACCGGATGAAGAAGCGTTAAGAAGAGTTATACCGCGTTTGGTTGATATGTTGTTGTATTAATTAGATTATTTTATTCCCTCGACTTTGTTATTACAAATTTGTAAGAGGGATAGGATTTGTATGTTTTATATGTATATTATATTATGAGTTATTATGTAAGGAGTCTTGTATATGAATCTATGTCTGATTGTTTTTTTATTAAGATAAAGTGTTTACTTCCGGTTTTCAAGGAAATCAGCGATACAATGTCGAGTCACAGGCTCCTATTTTAGTATTTAGTATGTAAAGTAGTCGTAATACTCCTTGCTATCAGAGTGGCGCAGCCGGAAGCGTGACTACTGATAGTGAGGGTGTTACATTTTGGTATCAGAGCGGTCTTTCCTGTAGAGCCTGAGGAATCGACTGATTATGCTTCAATTGCATACTCTGAGAGTCTGTCATGTAGTAGGTCTTGTTTGAATAACGAGAATTAGAGCTTTATGCACATGACGGTCTATTGATTAATGCCATTAGTCTTGCATTGCATAATTCCTGGTATTAAGTTTGGCCGGCTTAACACTAGTAAATTATGTATATGTTAGCACTAATGAGTTATCATGGACGATATACGAGTTATAGATAACGCGAGTCGCGGGATTTGGGAACGTTAGGAGTTCGTTCTTGAGGTTACTCTGTTATGTGTCTCGAAATTCTGCTGAAGACATGTGACTTGTTCCTTCTTGATGTGCCTTGAAGTCCTTGTTAGAGAATTCTTTCTTGAAAAATAGTTCGACTATTTCCCATCCCCATCCCTTCGTTTATATGCCTTCTGCCTTATGTTGTTTAAACTCTTTTTCTTAACTCATGTACTCTTTGATGTGCGTTGAAACATGTTTGAAATAACAGAGTGATCATTAGAATCTTTGCGATTATGTTATCAATTAAGTTGTTTTCCTTGAGAGTATTGCATTCTTTTGAAATTAGCTGCAAACTTGTTTGAATTGTCATACTCTGTGAACTGAGTTCTTTTTTTTTTTACATATTTCACTTCTCTTTGAATATCTTTATAGGGTTGTGATTTTAAGAGTCCTATTCACTCATGTTTTAAATCTTTTTTTTTAAGAACTTTTGGTTTATTCTTGTGTAAGTTGTTATTGACTTTGCATTCTTTTACTTGAACGGTGCATTCTCTATTCCTTTTCATGAGCAAAACTTTATCTCAAGTTTCCTTCTAACTAGATTGCAGTTTCATGCATGCTTTTGTTTTGTTGGTATTTGAATACCTTTCGGAATGTTTGAGAAAATATAATTTTGCCCTTACCCAAATTAAGTCTTTTCTTTTTCAAATATTGCATAGTTTACTTCAAATTAAATTTATATTGGAATAAAGCTACGTTCAAGCTTTTGTTATTCTTTTAAAGAATGTTTGTTGCTTACCTTTTCTTTTAGACTGCGAAATAAATTTTTCGCAAGTTTTCCATTCTTTTATGAATAATGCATTTGAAAGTATTTTTAATGGTACTCTCGAGTTCTGTGAACCTTGTTTTGGGTTTAGGATATTCTTTCCTATAAACTTCGCGCTTCTTTAATTCAGCTTGAACTCATTTCAAAATATTGTATTATTTTTCATCTTGTTGGTCCTATCAAATCCTTTTGATTTAAGTTTCTTATTCAAAATACGATTTGATTCTCTTTTTAGGTGCATCTCAATGTCCTTGAACATCTTTATGAGGTTGCAATTTCAAGAGTACCCTTGGAATTTTGGTTCTAGGCCTTTTTAAAGAAATTTCAAGTCAATATTTTCTTGTTTGATTGTATCCATAGCATGCCCTCCTTTAAATCTGATGAAGATGTTTTGAATTTAGCATGCTTTGATTCATGAGTTCTTGAAAGCATATGTATTTTGAGACCTTATCTCGAATCCTTTTTTTGAAACAAATTTGGATTCTTTTCAACTTTACTGCAATTTCACTACATATCTCTAATTGACTAAATATTTATGAATTTTTGAGAAATTACTTTTGGTTCTTAGCTTAATTAAATTTCATCTTTCAAACTTCACATATTCTATTCTTATCTTAAGAACAGTTCTGAAGTAAAAGAACTTGATTTTCCTTCTAATCCTATTGCAATTTTATGCATATTTTTGTTTGGTTATATATTTAAGCATATTTTGAGATTCTTGAAGGAAGATTTTGTTTCTATTTTACATAACTTTCATTTTATGAACCTCACGTAATATATTTCAGCCCAGGTACGTTTTGAAGCAACGCAAATATCTATACTTTTGTTAGTTCCTTTAAATATTTATTCCATATCTTTTCTTTTTACAAAGTAAGATAATCTTCCTCTTAAATTCATCTATTTTTTTTGTGTGGACATTCCATTTAATTGCGTTCCTAAACATTTTCTTAAATTTTGTAAACGATGTCATTGACTTTGGTTACTCCCTTCTTATGAGTCTTGTACTTTAAATTCAGTTTGAATTCAATTCTGATGAATGTACTGTTTTCTTCTCATAGTCTCCATTAAAGTTCTTTGAACTCTCCATACATCCGACCCTTACTTATAAAATACTGTTTGAATCTTTATGAGCATCTGTCTTGGTCATTACACTTCCTTACATGAATCCTATACTCTTGACATAACATTAAAATTATTTCGATACAACACCGATCCTTGAATCTTTGAAAATGTTAAGTGTTCCTTTTAATCAGGTCATATAGGCTTATGTGTTCCAATCGTGCCACGTAATTTGACGTGTTGTTTACCCTTTTTCTTTTCTTGAGATGTAATTTATATTTCTTTGCTTCACAATCTGTACCTTACACATATCTTGATCTATTTACATTTTCGAATAAGATAAGATCTCTAGTAACACAGTTGTTGACCTCATATTTCTGTACGAGCTAAGGAAACCTTATAGTATTCCGAAATTGTTCTGTTGTGATGCATCGTTATTGTCTTTAATCATTCCATTTCTACAAAATCTCATACTTCTTTGACTCAGCTTGAAATCTGTTTCAGACTAACACTGTTTTTTTTTCCTTATTAATCTTATCGAATTTCTTTAATTCAAGAGTTATCCTTGTAGTTGTCAATTAATTCCTTTTTGGCAATTTTCATTACTTATGTATCCTTATTTACCTATAATCTCATTCGTTCTTTCAAAATCCTATGAGTACTATTCTTGTCACTTATCATTCTTTTCTAAAATCTTGTGACCTTCTACGTGATTCGAGACTTATTTTAATGTCACGTGTGATCTTAGATGTGGCAAGTAATACATTAGTTCTTAAGACACGGTTAGTGAATGCAAAAGGTAAAATTAGTAAATATGCGATGCCATAGGATGCTGTGGAGCTTTGTTTTACACGAAAGAGTTTTGTTGATGTTAGGTTTGGGACTAGTCAGATTTGCAAAGTGTTTGATGAAGTTGAGAACCCTCAGATGAGTTGTTCGATGAAGTACGGTTGAGAATAGTAGAAATAAGTTATGTTGAAGGTTGAATAGTTGAATATTTGAAGTTGGTGCGAGACTAGTATGTGAATGTTAAGCACATCGTTTAAAGCCCAACCTGTTTTATAATCTTTCGTCACCTTACTTTACCATTACATGTTTGAACCATGTCAGCATTTGCATCAAGCTTGCTTTATAATTTCTGTCTTGCAGTCACACTCCTACTTTTATATTTTTATACTATATGATAATCAAAGTATTTGAAACTATATAAATATGAATGCTAAGGTTCTTTACTTTTTCATAAAATGCTAAAACCATGTAATGTTTTCTGTAATACGCTAATTTTCGAGGACGAAAATTTTTATAAGGTAGGTAGGATGTAAGACCCATAATTTTCGAAAAAAAATATTATTATGAGTTAATTTCAATTTATTTATTCATTAAAGATTTTATTTTTAGAAAAATTATTTTTATTAAAAGTAATTAAATCAAGTTTTGACTAATAAATTAAAAATTTTATTTAATTTTATAATTATTGAATAATTTTTTTTTATATTTAAATTATAGAGATTAACAGTTGTAAAAGAATAAGAATTTTATACAATTTAGTTAAATAATTGAGATTCTAGAATTTAATACTTTAATTTTATAAACAAAGAAAATTAATTATCTTTAATTTTAAATTGGAATACTTAATTAAAATTCAATTAGCAAATTGATAAATAAATAATATTTTTTTTAAAATAATTTTAAAGAATTAAATTAGATTTTAAATTTATACATTATATCATAATTTTTATTAGAAATCATGTGTAGCTTTTGAAACGTACTTCATTAACAGCCTTCTTTCACCATTGATTTAACCATTATTATTATTATTATTATTATTATTATTATTATTATTATTATTATTACTCCATCCAGCCACATACACACAAACACACCTATACCTCCCATGTTTCCTTCAGTAGCCGCCATTACCCCCTCACCCTTCTAACTCCTTCACATCTGTAACACACACAAACCCACACATACTGAGATAGAGAGAAAAGAAAGGAAAACGAGAAAAGAGGGCTGAACTGAGAAGGAGGAAGGGAGGGGGACGACCGCTGCCGACGCGTCTTGCCATAGCCACCGCCACCGAGCAGCCGGACCGAGCTAAGAAGGAGAAGAGGCCGCTGTTGTCATCGAGCTTGGTAACGCCCATAGCCGCCGCCGTTGTGCTCCAGCTCGTCGCCGCCATCGCAAACCGCCGCTGCCACCGCGTCACTCATCGCCGTCGCAAGGAAGACCAGGATCGAGGGAGAGAGCCGCGCAAGGAGTCACCGTCGCCGCCGTTCGCGAGAGAGAGAGAGACGCGCTGTGCGGGAGTTGTCGTCGTGGGGTGTGTTGCCATTGAGAAGCCGTTGCCGCCAGATCCGCCGCTGCCGGAGCTTCTGTCCGGGTCCTGCCACTGGAGAACACCTCTGTCGCCACCGAGATCTGCCGCCGTCGCCGTTGTCGGAGTTCTGGTCGTCGCTGTCGTTCGAGGTGGCTGCCGGAGCTGCCGCCAAACCGGTTCAGCGATTGCCGCTGTTTCATTTTCTTAGTTTGGTAAGTATTTATGTTTCGGAAACCCGTGGTAGTATTCTGTTATGTTTGGTTATAAACTCTGAGGTTCTGGTAACGTAGGGTTGTGTTTTGAGCGTCATATGTCGCTCTTAAGTTGCTGTGAGTGCTGCGGAAGTGATCAGGGACTGAGTTTGCGGTTGCTGTTGGTTTCGGGTTAAGAGAAATGGTTTCGTTGACGCATTTTAAGCTATGGTTTCGATGAGTCGAGGTAGGGGTTTTTCTTAAAATCTAATTTATATTACAGAGTTGTGATAAATAGATATTAATATGAGAGAATATATGCATATGATTATAATTGCCTTATAAATGTGGTTGTTTGCTGGACTGAATGACTGATTGCTTGACTGCTTGAGTAGTTTGTGATTGCTGAAAAGAAATTAATTTGAAAGGTTATTTAGTTGATTATTATGAGAAATGTCTTTTCTTGGTTTGAAGCTATTTTTGATGATGTAAAGGAATTGGCTTTGGAAGTGGTTTAATTTTGAGTTAGTGACTTTATAAATGATTTAGTATTTGAGCTGATTCGATTTTAAAAAGAGGTTTATTTGTTAGAATTGGTTGATTTGAAAATAATTTGATATTGGAACTGGTTCAATTCTGGAAAATGTTTGAGATTTGAAAATGGTTGAGAAGAGGTTTGAGAAATGTTTGGATGGGACCCGAAAAGGGTGGCAGTGTCCAAGTTTTAGAGGAGATGCTGCCGAAATTTATAAAATTGAAAGTTTTATTTAAAGTAATAAAAAAAATTAGTTTTTTTTTAAGCAATATACGTTTTAAGATTGATTTGTCTATCAAAGAAAGAATTTTTTTTTGGAATCGAGATTGTTAACGAACAGAATGAAAAAGAGGATAATGGGGATTTTCTTTGAAATATGGCTTTGAAATGAACTTGGAAATGAAATTTGGATTGTTGAATGATTATGATATTGAGAATGTTGAGATGTGAACTTTGAATTATTCACAAGGCTTATGAATTTGAAATATCTGAGACACGAGGTTCCCTGGATTAAGTGCCGTGGCTTGCCACCACGTGTACCAGGTTGAAAACTCGATACTCTGTTGACCCTACGACGTAAGTGTGTGACCGGGCACTATATAAATTCCCGGGAATGTTACCCCCATTGAGCAATATTGATTATTTGAGAAAAAGCTATGCATAGACTCTTGGGGATGCACGTCGGGGGACAGTCTAAGTACAATTCAGACTTGTCGGGTTGGCTGGATAACCGACAGATGAGCCTCATCAGCCATAGGACAGGCATGCATCATATGCATTTGTATGCTTTGCTTGGGTTTGAACTTGTTTTGGTTTGCCTAATTGCTAAACTGTTCTTAACTGCTACTTGAACTACTTGCTGTAACTGCTACCTACTTGTGCTTTCCTTGTTTGCCTTGCCTGTGTTTATCCTGGTGTGCTACATTTGAGAATGAATCTTGGTGCTGAATTAATGACTGTGTTGTTTGATTGTGTGGTTGGTTTCTGATTGAGATTTGCTTATGAGAAAGGAAAGACTTTGAATTTCTGAAAATGTTAAACACTGCCTCTTTGAAAAGGTTTTAAACGATTAGCTATTGAATTTTAGAAGTATTTATAAGACAATGATAATCACAGAATCTGAAAATAGTTTTTTTATTGAATATCTTCTTATGACAACTTTGAAACTCCGTGGTGAGACCGTGTGGTTAGGTTCTCACCCCCCTACAGCTTTACCTTTTCAGGAACCGGATGAAGAAGCGTTAAGAAGAGTTATACCGCGTTTGGTTGATATGTTGTTGTATTAATTAGATTATTTTATTCCCTCGACTTTGTTATTACAAATTTGTAAGAGGGATAGGATTTGTATGTTTTATATGTATATTATATTATGAGTTATTATGTAAGGAGTCTTGTATATGAATCTATGTCTGATTGTTTTTTTATTAAGATAAAGTGTTTACTTCCGGTTTTCAAGGAAATCAGCGATACAATGTCGAGTCACAGGCTCCTATTTTAGTATTTAGTATGTAAAGTAGTCGTAATACTCCTTGCTATCAGAGTGGCGCAGCCGGAAGCGTGACTACTGATAGTGAGGGTGTTACATAATTAAGATAGAATATTAAAAGTATTTATTTATTTATAACTAAAAGAATATTATGAATTTAGTTTCCAATATTAAGAATGAATAAAAAATTTTCAACGTCATTTCTATTAATTAATTAATGTTAAAATCAAAATCTAACACTTTAATTTATTAAATGCTACAATTAAAATATATATAAAAAAATAATTAAAATGTACTAATTTAAGATCTACAATCAAAATACATATATATAAGGAAATAATTAGAATATACTAATTTTAAGTAGGAAAAAATTAGAATATACTAATTTTAAGTACTACAACTATATATATATATATATATATATATATATATATATATATATATATATATATATATATATATATATATATAAGGAAATAGAAATCAATGTTATAATGACATTAAATTATAATAATATATAAGAAAATAATGATAGCTGTCCAACTATAATTAATCATATAAAATATATATGAACAAAAGATATTTCTAACGTGTATAAAAATAATCATTAAATATATTCTAACGTGTATGAAAATTTAAAAATGATAATTAATCCAACAATATAAATTTATATATCAAAAGAAAATAATTACAGCGCATAAAATAGAAAATTTTAAATTTTATAATTAATGGTATGAGTTAGAAAATATTTTGATTTGTTCAATTTTGTTTTGGTTTATATAAAGGATTAACTCAAACAGTATTATAACAAGGAAATTTTCGGAGTCAGTACACAAAAAATGGAAGATTATGGTGGTTTTTTAGCGGCAGTTATCAAAAACTGTCACCAAATAAAATATTGCGGTGAATAAGAGGAGTGCTGCCAATTGTTTGACATTTTGCGGCGATTTTAGTATAATCGCCGCAAAATGGATTATTGTAGCACTAAATAAACTATTGGCGGCAGTTTTTTTCAACTGCCGCAAAATATGTCTAACTCTTTATTAAAAAAATAAACTGGTATGATTTACTTATGTTCTCGTTATTTTATTTGAGAAATATATTTGAATCACTGTTACTTAAATCGTTACACTATTTTTGTATTTGTTTTACAGAAAAAAATTAATCACTTACAAAAATATATTTTTATTAATCATGTGAACAAATTTACAAATTGAATTTTTTCGTTTGCTATAAGATCTTTTAAGTTTGTCTTCAAGTGTAATTGTAAAAGAAAAAATAAGTCAACATCTGAATTTATTAATATTAAAACAAAGTTCAATTGAGTATAAAGATCAAAATTCTTAAAGTAGATAAATATATAATACTGTGACCCAAACCATTAAATTAAGGTAATCAACCTAAAAGTTAAAATAAAAGCGGCAAACAAAGTTCAATCAACCATTAAATTCTTAATTTTTTTTATTTTAATTAATTTCAAATAAATCAAAGTTGAAAAAATAGACAAAATAAAAGAGGCAAGAAACACTAAGTGCTTGTTTAGACACCATTATCTTGATAAAAAAAATTAATGAAAAATATCTTTTTTTTATTTTTTAGTTTGTTTGGCAAATTTCTACTAGTAAAAGTAAAAGTACTAGAAAAATAAAAAAAAACATCTTTTTTGAGAAGGTGCAATTTACATCTTTTTTTAAAAGATCTTTTTTCTTTAAAAAAAAGATTTTTTTATATAATAAATAAACAAAAAAGTATTTTTATATACCCAAACATAATTGATAGATAAAAAGATTTTTTTTACATAAAATATCCAAACATAAAATTATTTTTATTTTTTTATAAGATCTTTTAAACAAAGATAACTCAAATTTTTTTTTTAAAAAAACTCATCCAAACATAAATTCTAATTATTATACGGAAAAGAATGAAAAATAATGTCGGATTTTGATTTCACATTAATGTATCCTAAAAATTTAAAACAATTCCATTTACTTGAATTTTTTTATTTTATTTTGAGGTTTAAAAACATTAAAATCTATCATATATGATCAACAACTTTAAATAGGCAGGTCAGACTTACAGTACTTTTGATAGAGGTCTTCACTGATAATTGTTGGAGGTGACAATTGGTCTTCGTCAATATATGTGGGCGATCATTCTTGACAAATGATTAACAATTTCCCATGCAAATCGTGTCGTAGGTTAAATGGTGCCAACAGTTATATGTGGCACTTTTAAAAATTAACAGCAGGTAAGAGATAAAAAAATTTTTATTTTATTTTTTTTTATTGTGAATTGTGTTATTTTATTTTTTTTAGTTTGATATAAATTATTAGATAAATAATATGAGTTTAATTTTGATGCACTGATAGTATAAAACGTTTTACATAATCGTGTAATTATATCCATTTTTTTGAATGGTCATACACGCGATTAATGTGAAAAATAGTTATTTTTGCTAATGTGGCGTTATGTAATTAGATGTACTTGTAAAACTACTTTACATTGACAGTGCATCAAAATTAAATTTTAAATAATATTTAAATTTTATTTGATACAAACAAAAATATAATACATAGATGTACAACGATCAATGTTAAAAACAAAAAAATGTGTATGCACATTTTCTTATAAAAATTGACATTATTAATTTATTGCATATTATGATTTTTTTCTTAATTAAACCAATTATTTTGTGATTTTTTTTTGTTATGTACTATTGTTTATTATTCAAATAAATAAAAAGATACAAATGAGTTTGATTTAAAATTTAATATGTTGAAGAAATTTTTTTGTTAAAAATACTTTAGATATAGATAAAATATTAAATATTTCTTATGCATTGTACGGTACATACACTAGTATATAACTAATATATCTACTCAATACATAAAAAATATCTATTTTTTGTATTTATGTCTGAAATATTTTTTTAAAATAAATTATTTATGAATATATTTAACTTATATAAAACAAACCTCATATATTTTTTTGTTATATATTAATATATACCAAATAATCTATAAAACAAAAAAAATTATATAAAACAAACCTCATATTTTTTTGTTATATATTAATATATACCAAATAATTTACAAAATAAAAAAAATTACAAAGTAGTTAGATTTAATAAAGAAAAGGCGTAGTACACAGTAAACAAATAATTCAATGTATATAAAAAAACATGAACTAAACTATTTTAAAATGGATTTTATATATATTCACTAAATGTTGTCAAATTATTAATAATAATAATAATAATAATAATAATAATAATAATAATAATAATAATAATAAATAAATAAATAAATAAATAAATAAAAATATTGATTTGAGTAGTAAAAAAAATATATTGTTAAAAAATAGTAACAAATAATTCTTTAACTATTTAGATAAGTTTAATAGATAAAAAAATATACTATATCCAAAAATGGTATAAATATTTTGGAAATTATTTTGACTGTACATTTAATATCCTAGTTTTGTCACAAAAAATTATCATGTTAGATTTATCTTCTAAAAAGACTTGCTACACATATAAGTCTTTTTGGCATACAAATCTATACAAGTTAGTCCAAGTCTAACAAAAACAACTCTCAATTTAGAGAACGTGTAAACACGCGCCTCCTCAACTTTGAATAGCGCGAAATGAGAAACGGTTCTTCTTCAACATTTGTATTCCACATTCTTCCTCCTCCTCTATCTCCTTCTTCTTCTTCTTCTTCTTCTCCTTCTTCTTTGTATTCCTCTTCCTTTTTCTTCGCATTCTTTCTTTTTCTTTTTCGTATGTTTCATCCTCATCGTGATTCTTTTATTATTGTTATTGTTATTGCATTTTATTTCTTCCTCCTCTTTCTATTGATTTTGCAACATTATGTATTTTTTTCTTCTTTGCTTGATTTTTTCTCCTAAGAAGAATTATAAGTAAACGAAATAAGAAGATGAGGAAGAAGAAGCAGTAGAAGATGAGGTGCACGAAGAGGAAGAATTTTAAATTATGCAGAACTTATCAGAATAAAAATATATCCAAAATTCTTAAAATATACCCAAATATCTTTGTGTTACACCCAAATTTGCTGCAAATACAGAAAAATATTTCCTCTAATGCTGTATTTTTTTTCTTTTTTTCCTTATTTCTTTCTTTCTTTTAGTTAAATGAATGTACTCTTCCAAGTAATTTTGCAGCATTATGTGTTTTCTCTTCTTCTTTGTTTGATTTTTTTTGTTTTTATTCTTGTTAAGAGAGTAAAACAAGAACAAATTTGAGAAGGTAAAACAAAAAGAAAAAGATGAATAAGAAAAAAAAGAAGAAGAAGATGGTGATGATGATGAAAAAAAGAAGTAACAGAAGATGAGATGGAGGAAGAGGATGAGTTTTAAATTATGTAGAACTTATCAGAATATAAATACACCCAAAATTCTTAAAATACACCCAAATATCTTCGTGTTACTAATAGCACATAACACACACACAGAGAATGCACAGAAGCATAGTCAGACCATTCGTCAGGCTCTACAGGAACGAACTGCTCTGATACCATAATGTAACACCCTACCATACAGAATCTTATGCTTAAGTCATAATTTAGAGATGGCAATGCATTACGACCTTTAAAATAAAAATTTAGTACATATAGTAGTATGAATGATTGATTATAACTAGGAGCCTTGTAGAAAAAAGGGGGTAAACAAAAATCGCAACTCAAAAGAGCAGCACTCCGATCGATAACGTAACGAACAAGGGATAAACCAACGCGAGATAATATATATACAAAGGAGTGTCAAGAACAGAAATATCAAGGCTCAAAATCTGGTTGCGAAGATAACCGATCTGAGCATAACAATATATACATATGATAAAATAAGGGAAACCCCAAGGAAACCCAAAGGGACACAAAATACAGAAAACCTATTCTCCAAAATCTCCTATAAGAGGAGTCATCACAGTTTGTATTATTTAATGGAGATAAAAGTATCTAAGCAAAACATATAAACCAAAAACAGAGTCCCGAGAACAAAGGATCTTCGCTAATCCAGAAGTCTCCAGCATGCCTCAGCAAGAAACCTTACATCTCGCATCTGAAAACCACAAAATCCGCATGGGTGAGAACCAGAGGTCCTCAGCATGGTAACAGCTTCCACATATATAATACATAATAATAGAGGAAAGTTGAAGGTAATCCTAGAACTTCCTCCAGATAAATCAAAGCTTATATATAAGCTAAACCATAAAAGGGCATCTGACTAAAGATTCTTCAGTCTAAGTAATACTTCCCTTTCCAATTCCTTCAGACCTCCCAATCACCAACAGGAGTATAAAATATCAAACACAATTATATCTGACAAGAGATATACAAATAGGAACAAATAAGATATTTAGACAATTAGCAAGTAATATGCAGTCAAATAGGCAATCTCAAACAATTCATATAGTATGCATATGATGAATGCCTGTCCCTAGTGGCTGATGATATCATCTGTCGGTTATAGAGCCAACCCGACAAGTCCTGGTAGCTAACCATTGGACTGTCCCTCTGTCACGCATCCCCAACTCGAGTTATACTCATCATAAACTTGATCATAATCATGATCTATATCCATCACCTTCACTGGTGAATATTTACGGGGGCGAGCTCATCCGGGTCTTTCTTTCACTCCTCAATCTCACTCTTTAGTGAAAGTCTCTATTTCACTTTCAAAAAGCAGTCTACACAAAATTACCTCTTCGATGCTAAGAATAGGGTGCTGTCCCTTTCTAGTAAATAGAATCATTCCTATCATGACTGTAAAGCAATGGAATGAGAGATCTCAGATGTCATTCTTGCATCATGACGCTGAGAACCGTCTGCTCTCCCTTTCCGCAAACTTAGTAGATGGAAAGAAGAAAGAGTAAGCAGAGATGGTACCACTAGGAGACAAGATCAATTAAAGGAACTTCACTCAAAGCTGGGGAAGTAATGAAGGGTAAATAGCGTAGATAAGAAAGGGCGTCGTTAGCAGGCTAGACAGATATTGAATGAAGAAAGAGAGGAAGCCCGACAACACTTATGACATAGGGTCAAAAGAGCTTCGAGTCTCAACCTGGAGCATGTGGTGGCTAGCCACTGCTTCCTCCCAGGGAAACTCTCATCTCCAACAGTGGAAGTGCAACTTTCACAATTCATTCAACAGCATATATGCATTTATACATAGCCATAATCATGGCTCCGCCATAACACGGCAATAATCTAGCCATCCGGCTCACGGTTAAATCCATAACCAGCCAATATTCATAGCATACACAGCTATTCCGGCTCACGGTTCAATCCAGAACCAGCCAATTCATAAACAATTATGGCCCTTCGGCCAATGGCATAACAAGTACTTCCACCACCGTCCTCCACATCTCACATAATCATCAATGATCCTCATTAATTATTCATTTTTCCCTTACTTCACTCGCAAGTTACCACATCCACTAGCTCCTTCTCTCATAGCTAGGCATATCATAATGATTTAAGACTTAATGGTGAGATCGGAGGCTTAGAAGTATGAAATTTGGCTTTCAAAACTCAAAAATCAACTTTGGGATGAAAACAGGGCCACGCGTACGCGCACTCCACCCGCACGCGCACTCCACGCGCACGCGCGGATGGCCACAAAAACTCATCGGCGCGTAGGCGCCCTTCACGCGGACGCGCACATTCAAAAATAGTCAACGGCGCGCACGCGTCAACCACGCGTACGTGTGGGTACTCTTGTGCCCCAGGCACAAAACTGGCACAACTCTGGTACAACTCTCTGGAAAATAGTTGGGCATTGGGTGCAGCCCATCGGCGTGCCCGCGCACATCACGCGCACACGTGGATGGTGCTTTCTGGAAGAACGGCGCGTACGCGCCATGTGCGCCTACGCGCGGGGGGTTACTCTGCTAAAATTTTTCTAAGTTAAAAGTTGCAGAATTCACAGACTCAACCACCAACCTTCCAACAGACATAACTTTCTCAATTTAAATCGTTTTTCCCTCGTTCTTCGAACCGCCTGGACATCCCGGATCCAATTTCATTTCTAAATAGATTTGGTACAACAGGGATCCGTAGTCCAAGTTATGTCCCATCAAAGTATGCCCAAAAACCATGTTTTCATACAAAACCACAAAGTGTCATTTTCAAAACAAGCCATTTTCAACTCTTTTCAAAACCAATCAAAACATGCCAATTTCATCCCCTTTTCTTTGAAATCAATCAAAATATGTTAAAGTTAACATCAAGCCTCCTCAACTCACACATATACACTTTATCACAAATCACAAAATCATTATCCCATCATTTTAACCCACTTCACCCAAGTGGCTCAAACTCAAACACAATGACATATCATATACTCTTTCTCATGCCAATTTCCAACAACACCATTTCCAATCAACCATCATTGTATATAATCAATATCATACTCACCATCAATATGGTTTCACTCACAATCCAACCTTAATCAATCATCAAACATATATCATAACATGTATATTTCTCACACATCATACCATCAAGGCATCAATAATCATCATCACATATATGACCACATCATATATATCAACCATTCAACAACATCAACAATTCAATGCCTATCTTAGATATGGGAAACTGAGACCATACCTTAGCCGATTTTCCAAGCTCAACCGGAGCACTTCCAAACCACTTTTTCTCAAGCTCTCAAGGCCTCAACACTTTCAAGAACATATTTTTCTCCTCCAAATCCCTTTTCAAACTTTTCAATATCACCAATCAAGCTCCAATATTCACACATACACAACCTAAGCCACAATCATCATACCCATACACAACATCTCAATACCCAAACATCATAGAACAACAAATTACACTAGGGTTGAGAATCTTACCACATCCAAGGTCCAAGAAAACAAGATTAACCTTCTCCTTCAAGAGAGTTGGGTCCTATAACATCAAAGAGCCCAAAATCTCAACATTTTTGCTCATGAAACTCGAAATCAATGCTGGAAATTCGAAGAGAAATACGTGGCTTACCTCAAGATTGATTGTATGGGTTTTGTAGAGCTCTCTGCGGTGAACGCGTGGCCACAAACGGTGCGGCAATCGGAGCTCTAGATCAAAAGTTATGGTGGTTTGAAGATCAAGGGAGAGATAGAACTTGAAAGAGTGTTCTTCCTCCCTTTCTCTCTAATTTCAGTGTGAATTTGAGTGTTGTGAGGAGAGATAGTACTGAAAACTAGGGTTTTGATTTAGTTATGTTGGGCCAAGGTCCCACTTTGGGTCCGGTTGGCCTGGTTTGGCCTGTTCGGTCCAATCTTGGTCCGAATTCTATAAAATTGGTATTGAAATTCTCGTCTCAATCTCCTTTATCACATTTAGCCATAAAAATCACATTTTAGGCTTTCTAGAATAAATTCTCATTTATGGGTTAATTAGCCGTTAATTAACCGGGTCTTACATTTTACCCACCTAATTGGGAATTTTGCCCACAAAATTCAAATGCAATTACCTGAGAACAAGTGCGGATAATCCGATCGCATCTCCGACTCAAGTTCCCAAGTGTGTTCCTCAACACCGCCTTGACTCCATGCCACTTTGACTAATGAAACCTCTTTTCCACGCAACCGTTTGATACTAGTGTCATCAATTCTGACTGGAGCCACTGGAAGCGTCAAATCTTCCCTTAACTGAACCGATTCAGGTTCTAACACATGGCTAGCATCAGGAGTGTACTTCCGAAGATGCGACACGTGAAACACGTCGTGCAGGTTCAAAAGATGAGGTGGTAGAGCCATCCAATATGCCACCGGTCCAACCCTCTCCAGGATTTGGAATGGTCCAATGTATCGAGGATTTAACTTCTTTGCTTTAATCGCCCTATCTACTCCCGTGGTCGGAGTAACCTTAAGGAAAACATGGTCTCCTTCCTCAAATTCTAAGGGCTTTCGCCTCTAATCGGCGTAACTCTTCTGGCGACTCTACGCCGTAAGCATCCTATCACGGATTTTCTTGACTTGTTCAGTGGTCTCAGCTATCTTTTTCGGCCCCAACAATCCTTTCTCCCCAGCTTCATACCAACATAGCGGAGATTGACATTTCCTCCCATACAAGGCCTCATACAGAGCCATTCCGATGCTCGCATGGTAACTATTATTGTATGCAAACTGCACTAACGGCATATACCGATCCCAACTCGCCGGTTGGTCCAAAACACAAGCTCTCAACATATCCTCTAGTGTTTGGATCGTCCTCTCGGATTGACCATCTGTTTGAGGATGGTAAGCCGTGCTCAAGCTTAGACGGGTTCCAAAAGCTTTCTGAAATGCACCTCAAAACCTTGAAGTGAAACGAGGATCTCTATCAGAGATTATAGTAGTAGGTACACCATAAAGTCTCACAATCTCCTTTATGTATGACCGTGCTAGCTCCTCAAGGGTGTAAGTCATACGAATGGGTAAAAAGTGAGCTGACTTCGTCAGTCGGTCCACAATCACCCAGACAGCATCAAAACCAGCTCTAGTCCTTGGCAATCCTGACACAAAGTCCATTGCAATACTTTCCCACTTCCATTGTGGAATCTCTAAAGGTTGCAACATCCCGGCAGGTCTTTGATGTTCAATCTTTACCTTTTGACAAGTTAAGCACTTAGAAACATATTCTGCCACATCATTTTTCATACCTGGCCACCAAAACATCGCCTTTAAATCATGGTACATCTTAGTACTTCCCGGGTGAATGGAGAATCTGCTTTTGTGTGCCTCTTTTAAGATGTCTTGCCTCAAAGTGCCAACATCCGACACAATGATCCTACCCTTAAATCTCCATAACCCATCTTTTTCTTCCGAAACTCTCCACTGTTTCCCTTGTTCAATGGCCGGTAACACTTTTGATAACGCGTCATCATTCTCATGAGCCTTCAGGAGTTCGGACTTAAAGTCACTCGAGATCTGTAATCGACTCAAACACAGAGTCCCAGACACTTCTTAAACACCAATTTTTAGACTCTCAAACTCTTTGAGCAACTTCTCTTCTTGAAGTGTCATCCAAGCAGCATACAGTGACTTTCGACTCAACGCATCCGCCACTACATTCGCCTTTCCCGGATGGTAATTCAACTCAAAGTCGTAGTCCTTTAACAATTCCATCCACCTTCTCTACCTCATATTAAGCTCTTTCTGATCGAAGAGGTACTTCAAGCTCTTATGATCAGAGAAAACTTGGAACTTAACCCCATAGAGGTAATGCCTCCACACCTTCAAGACAAACACAACCGCAGCAAGCTCCAAATCGTGTGTAGGGTAATTAACTTCATACGGTCTCAACTGTCGTGAGGCATACGCCACCACATTATGATGCTGCATCAGCACGCACCCTAGACCCTTTAATGAGGCATCACAGTACACCTCAAATGGCTCGTTCGGCTCAGGTAACACTAACACAGGGGCAGTGGTCAACTTTTTCTTCAATGCCTGAAAGCTCTCCTCGCACTCAGAAGTCCAAACAAACGGAGTGTCTTTGCGGGTTAACTTTGTCATCGGCAAAGCTATTTGTGAAAAGCCCTTGATAAACCTTCGGTAATAGCTAGCTAAACCTAGAAAACTCCTTATTTCTGTTACGGTGGTTGGTTGCTTCCAATTCATCACAGCCTCCACCTTAGTTGGATCTACGACTATTTCCTTCTTACTCACCCGTGACCCAAAAGCTTCACCTCACTCTTCCAAAACTCACACTTAGACAGTTTCGCATAGAGTTTATTCTCCTTTAGAATCTGCAACACGGTCCTCAAGTGTTCTGCATGTTCTTCCTCAGTCTTGGAATGAATCAGTATGTCATCAATGAAGACAACAACGAATTTATCCAGAAACGGACGGAAAACTCTATTCATGTAATCCATAAACACTGCAGGAGCGTTCGTCAATCCAAAAGATATTACAGTGTACTCGTAATGACCATAACGAGTCCTAAAAGTTGTCTTAGGGATATCCTCACCCCTCACCCTTATCTGGTGATAACCGGATCGCAAATCGATCTTGGAGAAAACTCCAGCTCCTTGCAACTGATCCATGAGATCATCAATTCTCGGCAATGGGTACTTATTCTTTATTGTGACCTTGTTCAGCTGCCTGTAATCCACACAGAGCCGCATACTCCCATCTTTCTTCTTTACCAGTAGCACTGGCGCACCCCACGGAGAGACGCTTGGTCGTATAAAATTCTTACCCAACAATTCCTCTAACTGAGACTTTAGCTTGTCTATCTCCAATGGTGACATTCTATAAGGAGCACTTGAGATTGGTCCCGCCCCAGGCACCAATTCAATAGCAAACTCAACCTCTCGGTTAGGTGGAAACTTATTAATGTCATCGGGAAACACTTCCAGAAACTCACACACAACCGAAATTTGTTCCAATCTTTGATCATCACCCGAAACACCTGCGGTTAATAACATAATACCCTGACGTTCGGTTCCGGAATAGTTTACCATCATCGAATTCAAGTAATAATTATTCACCACGACCGGTCCTTCTGTATCCTCTGGCATAAAGTACACCGACTTTGTAGAACAATCAAGCAGGACATGGTTCTCAGATAGCCAGTTTAATCCCAAGATAAGATCAAGACCGATCATCGGCAAGCAGACTAAATTATGAACAAAATCACGCTGCTTGAACCTAAAAAAACTTTTGGGCATCCTAGCCTAGTTACCATGGCTTCATGGGTAGCATTATACACCTTTAGGTCCTAACCTAAGGTTATAATCTTCAATCCTAACTCATGGGTTTTCTCAAATGCAATGAATGAATGCGATGCTCCTGAATCAAATAAAGCATTTAAAGTTTGACCAGCCATTTCACAATTACCTCGAATGAGTGTCTCAGATCCCTCGGCACCTATAGCTGAGGTAGTGAACACTCGACCAGTCTGTTGTGCTTTCCCAGTACCTAATTTCTGTTTCTCCGGACAGTTGGCGGCCTTATGCCCCGCCTTTCCACAATTGTAGCACAAACCCCATCCGGCCTTGTACGGGGCTCCCGGATGGTGACTCCCACATCTAGCACAAGCTTGTTCATTCTGAGGCTGCTTTCCATACCTCTTCCCTTGGGAGTTGTTGTTGATGGGTCTTCTGGAAGAGCCTTCCCTCTTGAAAGGTGGACCTCTAGGTGCAAAGCTCTTCCCTCTGTTATGTGGAAATGAACCTTTGAGACTCCCTCTCTCAGCAGCTGCCTTTTTCACACACTCTTCAGCAACTCTAAACTTGTTCACCAATTCGGAGAAAGTTCTGATCTCCATTGGTCCCACTGAGCTAAAGATATCACTCCAGAGTCCTCCTTCAAACTTAACACACTTCCATTCCTCATATTCCACCGGAGTCCCTTGGCACATACGAGAGAACCTGAACAGTTCTTCAAACTTGTCAGTATACTCAGATACGGACATGGTGCCCTGCTTCAGCTGCAGTAACTCAAGTTCTTTAGCCGTCCTGGCAGAAGTCGGAGAGTACTTCTTATAGAACTCCTCTTTGAAGACATTCCAGGTGACATAGTCATCACCCTGCTGTAGAAGACGTCGAATACCCTGCCACCAATGCGAGGCCTCACCAGTGAGCAAATATGTGGCAAACTCGACACGCTGCCCTTCAGGCACCACTTGTGTTTGTAGTGCTCGCTCCATAGCCTGAAACCATGTATCAGCCTCAGTCGGGCTAGTAGTTCCCTTGAACTTAGGCGGATTAACCTTCAAAAAGTTTGCCAGTGTCATCGGGCCCTGAGCTCTACCTCTATCATTACCATGGTTGTTCATCTGTTGACCAAGAGCCTTAGCAGTGGCTTGCATAGCAGCAGCCATATTCTCGAATGCCGTCATAAAGTTCACCGGGTCGTTAGGGTTATTCTCCGGCGCACGAGCATTAGTACGACCTCTCCCACGGACTCTACCGCATCCACGAGGTGCCATCTGGTCCCTATACACACCAAACAATCGATATTAAGTTGATCAGTCTCAATATCGGAAGTCTAGTGCTTCAAAGTCCCAAATGCATGCTCATGAACGTTTATGCCAATTATATCAAGCAGATATAATAATAGCACATAACACACACAGAGAGAATGCACAGAAGCATAGTCAGACCATTCCTCAGGCTCTACAGGAACGAACTGCTCTGATACCATAATGTAACACCCTACCATATAGAGCCTTATGCTTAAGTCATAATTCAGAGATGGCAAGGCATTACGACCTCTAAAATAAAAATTTAGTACATATAGTAGTATGAATGATTGATTATAACTAGGAGCCTTGTAGAAAAAAGGGGGGAAACAAAAATCGCAACTCGAAAGAGCAACACTCCGATCGATAACGTAACGAACAAGGGATAAACCAACGCGAGATAATATATATACAAAGGAGTGTCAAGAACAGAAATATCAAGACTCAAAATCCGGTTGCGAAGATAACGCATAACAATATATACATATGATAAAATAAGGGAAACCCCAAGGAAACACAAAGGGACACAAAATACAGAAAACCTATTCTCCAAAATCTCCTATAAGAGGAGTCATCACAGTTTGTATTATTTAATGGAGATAAAAGTATCTAAGCAAAACATATAAACCAAAAACAGAGTCCCGAGAATAAAGGATCTTCGCTAATCCAGAAGTCTCCAACATGCCTCAATGAGAAACCTCACGTCCCGCATCTGAAAACCACAAAATCCGCATGGGTGAGAACCAGAGGTCCTCAGCATGGTAACAGCTTCCACATATATAATACATAATAATATAGGAAAGCCGAAGGCAATCCTAGAACTTCCTCCAGATAAATCAAAGCTTATATATAAGCTAAACCATAAAAGGGCATCTGACTAAAGATTCTTCAGTCTAAGTAATACTTCCCTTTCCAATTCCTTCAGACCTCCCAATCACCAACAGGAGTATAAAATATCAAACACAGTTATATCAGACAAGAGATATACAAATAGGAACAAATAAGACATTTAGACAATTAGCAAGTAATATGCAGTCAAATAGGCAATCTCAAACAATTCATATAGTATGCATATGATGAATGCCTGTCCCTAGTGGCTGATGATATCATCTGTCGGTTATAAAGCCAACCCGACAAGTCCTGGTAGCTAACCATTGGACTGTCCCTCTGTCACGCATCCCCAACTCGAGTTATAATCATCATAAACTTGATCATAATCATGATCTATATCCATCACCTTCACTGGTGAATATTTACGGGGGCGAGCTCATCCGGGTCTTTCACAGTGTCCGACCACACTTATGACATAGGGTCAAAAGAGCTTCGAGTCTCAACCTGGAGCACGTGGTGGCTAGCCACTGCTTCCTCCCAGGGAAACTCTCATCTTCAACAGTGGAAGTGCAACTTTCACAATTCATTCAATAGCATATATGCATTTATACATAGCCATAATCATTGCTCCGCCGTAACACGGCAATAATCTAGCCATCCGGCTCACGGTTAAATCCATAACCAGCCAATATTCATAGCATACACAGCTATTCCGGCTCACGGTTCAATCCAGAACCAGCCAATTCATAAACAATTACGGCCCTTCGGCCAATGGCATAACAAGCACTTCCACCACCATCCTCCACATCTCACATAATCATCAATGATCCTCATTGATTATTCATTTTTCCCTTGCTTCACTCGCAAGTTACCACATCCACTAGCTCCTTCTCTCATAGCTAGGCATATCATAATGATTTAAGACATAAATGGTGAGATCGGAGGCTTAGAAGTATGAAATTTGGCTTTCAAAACTCAAAAATCAACTTTGGATGAAAACAGGGCCACGCGTACGCGCACTCCACGCGCACGCGCGGATGGCTACTGGTGCACGAATTTGTGATTCGCACAACTAACCAGCAAGTGCACTGGGTCGTCCAAGTAATACCTTACGTGAGTAAGGGTCGATCCCACGGAGATTATTGGTTTGAAGCAATCAATATTTATTTTATTAATCTTAGTTAGGATGTCAACAAGGTTATTTGGATTTAATTGCAAGGAGTCAAAGTATTTAAAATTGTAAGTTGGAATAATAGAGAATACTAGCGTTACTTGTTATGCAGTAATGGGGAATATGTTGGAGTTTTGGAGATGCTTTGTCCTTTGAACTTCAACTCTTCCTTGAAATCCTTCAACACACGCAAGGTTCCTTCCATGGCAAGCTCTATGTAGGGTGTCACCGTTGTCAGTGGCTACTTCCCATCCTCTCAGTGAAAACGTTCCTATGCTCTGTCACAGCACGGCTAATCATCTGTCGGTTCTCAATCAGGCTGGAGTAGAATCCATTGATCCTTTTGCGTCTGTCACTAACGCCCAGTCCTCAGGAGTTTGAAGCACGTCACAGTCATTCAATCCCGGAATCCTACTCGGAATACCACAGACAAGGTTTAGACCTTCCGGATTCTCATGAATGCCGCCATCAATCCAGCTTATACCACGAAGATTCTGTTGGGGAATCTAAGAGATATTCATTCAATCTGATGTAGAATGGAGGTGGTTGTCAGGCACTCGTTCATAGATTGAGGAAGGTGATGAGTGTCACGGATCATCACCTTCTCCACAGTTAAGCGCGAATAAACATCTTGGATAAGAACAAGCGTGTTTGAATGGAAAACAAAGGAATTGTATTAAATCATCGAGACGCTGCAGAGCTCCTCACCCCCAACAATGGAGTTTAGAGACTCATGCCGTCAAAAGTATGTAATTCAGATCTGAAAAATGTCATGAGGTACAAGATAAGTCTCTAAAAGTTGTTTAAATAGTAAACTAGTGACCTAGGTTTACAGAAAATGAATAAACTAAGATAATTGGTGCAGAAATCCACTTCTGGGGCCCACTTGGTGTGTGCTGGGGCTGAGAATAAAGCTATCCACGAGTAGAGGCCTTTCTTGGCGTTAAACTCCAGGTTATGACGTGTTTTGGGCGTTCAACTCCGGATCATGACGTTTTTCTGGCGTTTAACTCCAGACAGCAGCATGAACTTGGCGTTCAACGCCAAGTTACGTCGTCTATCTTCGCGCAAAGTATGGACTATTATATATTGCTGGAAAGCCCTGGATGTCTACTTTCCAACGCCGTTGAGAGCGCGCTAATTGGACTCCTGTAGCTCCAGAAAATCCATTTCGAGTGCAGGAAGGTCAGGATCCAACAGCATCAGCAATCCTTTTTCAGCCTAAGTCAGATTTTTGCTCAACTCCCTCAATTTCAGCCAGAAAATACCTGAAATCACAGAAAAATACACACACTCATAGTGAAGTCCAGAAATATGATTTTTGCCTAAAAACTAATATTTTTCTACTAAAAACTAACTAAAACATGCTAAAATCTACATGAAATTACCCCCAAAAAGCGTATAAAATATCCGCTCATCACAACACCAAACTTAAACTGTTGCTTGTCCTCAAGCAACTAGATAAATAAAATAGATTTTAACAGAAATAAAGAAGTAATAATATTCCAGAGTTTTAAATGAAGCTCAGATTCTTATTAGATGAGCGGGACTTGTAGCTTTTTGTCTCTGAACAGTTTTGGCATCTCCCTGTATCTTTTGAATTTCAGAATGATTGGCATCCTTAGGAACTCAGAATTCAGATAGTATTATTGACTCTCCTAGTGTAGTATGTTGATTCTTGAACACAGTTATTTTATGAGTCTTGGCCGTGGCCCTAAGCACTTTGTTTTTCAGTATTACCACCAGATACATAAATGCCACAGACACATGACTAGGTGAACCTTTTCAGATTGTGACTTAGCTTTGCTAAAGTCCCCAGTCAGAGGTATCCAGAGCTCTTAAGCACACTCTGTTTGCCTTGGATCACGACTTTAACCACTCAGTCTCAAGTTCGCAACTTGAACCTGCATGCCACAAGCACATGGTTAGGGACAGCTTGGTTTAGCCGCTTAGGCCTGAATTTTATTTCCTTAGGCCCTCCTATCCATTGATGCTCAAAGCTTGGATCCTTTTTACTCTTAACTAGAGCTCATGGCTTGTTTTTTTTTTTTTTTGACTGCTTTTTCTTGCTTCAAGAATCAATTTCATGATTTTTCAGATTACCAATAATATTTTTCGTGTTCCTCATCCTTTCAGGAGCCAATATTCATCAAATTCAAAGTACATATTATGCACTGTTCAAGCATTCATTCAGAGAACAAAAAGTATTGCCACCACATATGATTAATTATAATTTTTATTATTAAGAACTCAAAAATATAGATTACTTCTTTATTCTAAAAAAAATTTACTACTTTATTTATGCCTGATGATGATGAGAAAAATAAATTATAGCTTAATTGGAAATAAAATCAAAATAGACATCCTAATTACTACTAAATATCTCCTAAGGTGAATTTTTATAATAATACTATCACTAAGCTAAAGCAGAAAAATTGGAACTCAGCAACCTGTTGTTTTGAGGAGTAGGTGTTCCTCTAATCTGTGGGGTGTTGTTCAAGGATTAATTTTTGGCACTTCAGCTCCCTTAGATCACGCCCTTGCTCCTCCTGTTCCTTGAGCAGTTTGCAAATCATGCTACTTTGATTATTCTGTTCTTCCTTTATTTGGTCCACAGCTTCTTGTAATCTGGAAATAGAAGCCTCAAGATGTTCCCAATATTCGAATTGGGGCAGTTCTGGGAGAGCTTCTTGTGCTCTCCTCTTGGTTGAATCATCTTGTTGCTGCTGTCTGACCATTGATGTTCCAGTAATGGGCTTTTCAATTAGGATATATTCAGTTATTCCCATCTTTACTCCAGCATCTTTGCAAAGCATAGAAATTAGGCTTGGATAAGCCAATTTGGCGTCCTTAGAATTCCTATTTGCTATTTTATATAGCTCACAGGAGATCAGCTGATGGACTTCCACTTCTTTTCCCAACATGATGCAGTGAATCATTACTGCTCTTTTAATAGTAACCTCAGAACGGTTGCTGGTGGGCAGTATGGAACGCCCTACGAAATCCAGCCAACCTCTGGTTACTGGTTTCAGATCTTCCCTTTTGAGTTGAACTGGGATGCCAGTCGTGCTGGTGGTCCACTTGGCTCCAGGGATGCATATGTCCTCCGAACCTTGTCCAGCCCTTTATTGACCCTCATCATTCTCCTATTAAAGGAGTCTGGGTCATCTTTCAGTTGGGGGAGCTTAAATATCTCCCTGATCTTGTCAGAATTGGTATGAATGATCTTTCCTCTTACTACAGTCCGATGGTCAAAGAGAGCAGCTCCAATTATTCTTTGCCTTTCTGTCTGCCATAGATTAGCATAAAATTCCTGAACCATGTTCCTTCCCACTTTCGTTTCAGGATTGGCCAGAATTTCCCAATTCCTGTTTCGAATTTGCTCTTGGATCTCCGGATATTCATCTTCATTCAGATCAAATCTGACTTCCGGGATCACGGATCTGTGACTCATTATCTTGTAGTAATGGTCTGAATGTTCTTTAGTTAAGAACTTCCCTTGATTCCAAGTGGCTTTGGAGTACTTTCTTTCTTGCCTCTTGGGTTGGGTTGTTTTCCTTTAGGAGCCATGATCTTTAGTGGGTATGTTTTTGTGATCACGGATAAAACACACCAAACTTAGAGGTTTGCTTATCCTCAAGCAAAAGAGAAGAAAGAAGAGGGATAGAAGGAGAGCAAGTGTTGGATGGTGAAGATGAGGAGGGCGCCGAATACAATATATAGGGAGGGGGTGGGAAATTTTCGAAAAAAATAAGAAAGAGATAAGATAGAAGATATGATTTTAAAAGATATGATCAGAAAAAGATATAATCTTTGAAAAGAAAAAGATATGAATTATAATTTAAAAGCTAGATTTGAAATTTAATTTTGAAAAAGATTTTTAAAAAAAATAATTGATGTGTTGAAAACAAATTTGAAAAGATGATGGATTGGATTGGAAAGCCATTTGGCTTTATGGATTAAGATATATTTAATATTTTTGAAAAAGGGATTTTAGAAATTAGGATTTTTAGAAAACTAATTTGATTTGAGGGATGACAATTTGAAACATGTTTATGCAAGAAATCATGAATTGAAACATAAAAATTTAGAAAAATTATAAAGAAAAACGAGTTTTACCTTCTCCCACCATCCTGGCGTTAAACGCCCAAACGATGCATGTTTTGGGCGTTTAACGCCCAATAGTTGCTTCTTCTGGGCGTTCAACGCCCATCTGGTGCTTCTTTCTGGCGTTGAACGCCAGGAAGTCCTTTGTCACTGGGCGTTTTTTCTGAACGCCCAGGATGCTAGCAGACTGGCGTTAAATGCCCAGAAGGTGCATCTTTCTGGCGTTTAACGCCCAGAAGATGCTCCTTTCTGGCGTTTAACGCCCAGAAGGCTACCCTTACTGGCGTTAAACGCCCAGTGGGTGCTTCTTTTGGGCGTTTAACGCCCAAAGTGTTTCTTACTGGTTTTCTCACGCCAGTGAGCCTCCAAATTTCCCTGTAACTCTGTGACTTCAACCAATTGCGATTTCACCTTTGAAGATACTTGAACTTAAACCTGTAAAGAAAAGAAATTTATTTAATTAGTAAATAAACTTATGAAATGGCTGGGTTGCCTCCCAGCAAGCGCTTCTTTAATGTCATTAGCTGGACTATCACTGATCTTCAATTAAGTCTCAGTCTTGAGCATTCTTGCTCGAAATTACCTTCAAGATAGTGTTTAACTCTTTGTCCATTAACAATGAACTTTTTGTTAGAGTCACTATCCTGAAGTTCTATGTATCCATATGGTGATACGCTTGTGATTACATATGGACCTCTCCACCGGGATTTTAGTTTCCCAGGGAATAATTTGAGCCTTGAATTAAATAGCAGAACTTTCTGTCCTGGCTCAAAGACTCTGGATGACAATTTCTTATCATGCCACCTTTTTGCTTTCTCTTTGTAGATTTTTGCATTCTCGAAAGTATTGAGTCTAAATTCCTCTAGCTCATTTAACTGGAGCAATCATCTTTCTCCAGCTAACTTAGCATCAAGGTTCAGGAATCTGGTTGCCCAGTAGGCCTTGTGTTCCAGTTCCACTGGCAAGTGACATGCCTTTCCATACACGAGCTGGTATGGAGAGGTCCCTATGGGGGTCTTGAATGCTGTTCTGTATGCCCACAGAGCATCATCCAAGCTTCTTGCCCAATCCTTTCTACGGTTAATTACAGTCCGTTCCAGGATTCTTTTAAGTTCTCTATTTGAAACTTCAGCTTGCCCATTAGTTTGTGGGTGATATGGAGTAGCCACCCTGTGGTTGACTCCATAACGTACCAGAGCAGAGTAAAGCTGTTTATTACAGAAATGAGTGCCCCCATCACTGATTAACACTCTAGGGATACCAAATCTGCTGAAGATATGTTTCTGGAGGAATTTTAACACTGTTTTAGTGTCATTAGTGGGTGTTGCAATAGCCTCCACCCATTTGGATACATAATCCACTGCCACCAGAATATAAGTGTTTGAGTATGATGGTGGGAAAGGTCCTATGAAGTCAATGCCCCATACATCAAACAACTCAATCTCCAAGATTCCTTGTTGAGGCATGGCATAACTGTGAGGCAGGTTGCCTGATCTTTGGCAACTATCACAGTTAAACACAAACGCTCGGGAATCTTTATAGAGAGTAGGCCAGTAGAAGCCACTTTGGAGGACTCTTGTGGCTGTTCGTTCACTTCCAAAATGTCCTCCATACTGTGATCCATGGCAATGCCAAAGGATCTTCTGTGCTTCTTCTTTAGACACACATCTACGGATTACTCCGTCTGCACATCTCTTAAAGAGATATGGTTCATCCCAAAGATAGTACTTTGCATCTGTGATTAATTTCTTTGATTGCACCCTACTGTACTCTTTGGGTATGAATCTTACTGCCTTGTAGTTTGCAATATCTGCAAACCATGGCACTTCCTGGATGGCAAACAGGTGCTCATCCGGAAAGGTTTCAGAGATCTCAGTGAGAGGGAGGGACGTCCCTTTTACTGGTTCTATTCGGACAGGTGATCTGCCACTTGATTCTCTGTCCCTTTTCTGTCTCTTATTTCTATATCAAACTCTTGCAGAAGCAACACCCATCTGATGAGTCTGGGTTTTGAATCCTGCTTTGTGAGTAGATATTTAAGAGCAGCATGATCAGTGTACACAATCACTTTTGATCCTACTAAATAGGATCTGAATTTGTCAATGGCGTAAACCACGGCTAGTAGCTCTTTTTCTGTGGTTGTGTAATTCTTCTGTGCATCATTTAGAACACGGCTGGCATAGTAAATGATGTGCAGAAGCTTGTCATGCCTTTGTCCCAACCTGCACCAATTGCATGGTCACTGGCATCACACATCAATTCAAATGGTAATGTCCAGTCTGGTGCAGAGATGATTGGTGCAGTAACCAATTTAGCTTTCAGAGTCTCAAATGCCTGCAGACACTCTTTATCAAAGATAAATGGCGTGTCAGCAGCTAGCAGGTTGCTCAGAGGTTTGGCGATTTTTGAAAAATCCTTTATGAACCTCCTATAGAATCCTGCATGCCCTAGAAAGCTTCTGATTGCCTTGACATTAGCAGGTGGTGGTAATTTTTCAATTACTTCTACTTTAGCTTGATCCACCTCTATTCCCTTGTTCGAAATTTTGTGCCCAAGGACAATTCCTTCAGTCACCATAAAGTGACATTTTTCCCAGTTTAAAACCAGGTTAGTCTCTTGGCATCTTTTCAGAACAAGTGCTAAATGGTTAAGGCAGGAGCTAAATGAGTCTCCAAATACTGAGAAGTCATCCATGAAGACTTCCAGGAATTTTTCCACCATATCAGAGAAAATTGAGAGCATGCACCTCTGAAAGGTTGCAGGTGCATTGCACAGGCCAAATGGCATCCTCCTGTATGCAAATACTCCAGATGGGCATGTGAATGCCGTTTTCTCCTGATCCTGGGGATCTACTGCAATTTGATTATAACCTGAATATCCATCCAGGAAGCAGTAGTATTCATGACCTGCTAGTCTTTCTAGCATCTGGTCTATGAATGGTAAAGGAAAATGATCCTTTCTGGTGGCTGTATTGAGCCTTCTATAATCAATACACATACGCCACCCTGTAACTGTCCTTGTAGGAACCAGTTCATTTTTCTCATTATGAACCACTGTCATGCCACCCTTCTTAGGGACAACTTGGACAGGGCTCACCCAGGGGCTGTCAGAAATAGGATAAATAATCCCGGCCTCTAGTAATTTAGTGACCTCTTTCTGCACCACTTCTTTCATAGCTGGATTCAGCCGCCTTTGTGGTTGAACCACTGGCTTGGCGTCATCCTCCAGCAAGATTTTGTGCATGCATCTGGCTGGGCTAATGCCCTTAAGATCACTAATGGACCACCCAAGAGCTGTCTTGTACGTCCTTAGTACTTGAATTAGTGCTTCCTCTTCCTGTGGCTCTAAGGTAGAGCTTATAATTACAGGAAAGGTTTCACCTTCTCCCAGAAATGCATATTTCAGGGATGGTGGTAATGGTTTGAGTTCGGGTTTTGGAGGTTTCTCCTCTTCTTGAGGGATTTTCAGAGGTTCTATTATTCTCTCTGATTCCTCCAGATCAGGCTGAACATCTTTAAAGATGTCCTCTAGCTCTGATTCGAGACTCTCAGCCATATTGACCTCTCTTACCAGAGAGTCAATAATATCAACACTCATGCAGTCATTTGGGGTGTCTGGATGTTGCATGGCTTTAACAACATTCAACTTGAACTTTCCTCATTGACTCTCAAGGTTACTTCCCCTTTTTGGACATCAATGAGGGTTCGGCCAGTTGCTAGGAAAGGTCTTCCTAGAATGAGAGTTGCACTCTTGTGCTCCTCCATTTCCAACACTACAAAGTCAGTAGGAAAGGCAAATGGCCCAACCCTGACAATCATGTCTTCAATCACTCCCGATGGGTATTTAATTGAGCCATCAGCAAGTTGAAGGCATATCCTGGTTGGTTTGATTTCTTCAGCTAAACCAAGCTTTCTGATAGTAGATGCAGGTATTAGGTTGATACTTGCCCCAAGATCACATAAAGCTTGCTTGGTACAAACACCTTCTAATGTGCATGGTATCATAAAGCTCCCAGGATCTTTAAGCTTCTCAGGTAAGCTTTTCAGAATGACTGCACTGCATTCTTCAGTGAGGTAAACTTTTTCAGTTTCCCTCCAATCCTTCTTATGACTTAAGATCTCTTTCATGAACTTAGCATAAGAGGGTATTTGCTCAAGTGCTTCTGCAAACGGAATCTTTATTTCAAGAGTCCTGAGATAGTCTGCAAAGCGGGCAAATTGCTTATCCTGTTCCGCTTGGCGGAGTTTTTGAGGATAAGGCATTTTGGCTTTGTATTCCTCAACCTTAGTTGCTGCAGGTTTATTACCTACGGAAGTGGGTTGGGAAGCCTTTTTAGAAGGGTTGTTATCATCACTTGTATGTGACTGATCCCCCACTGGCATTTGAATACCAGGGGTGGAAGCTGGGGTGGCGTTAAACGCCACCTCCTTGCTTGTTACTGGCGTTTGAACGCCAGAACCATGTTCCCTTTGGGCGTTCAACGCCAGATCCATGCTTGTTTCTGGCGTTGAACGCCAGGAATGAGCATGGGCTGGGCGTTCAGCGCCAGCATTATTCCTCTCTGGGCTCTGATTGTCCTCAGAGGGATTTTGATTGGCCATCTGTTCATTTCTTAGATTCCTGTTGCTTTGAAGTGAGGTATTTAATGTTTTCCCACTTCTTAATTGAACTGCTTGGCATTCTTCTGCTATTTGTTTTGACAGTTGCTTTTTTGTCTGCTTCAATTGCACTTCCATATTCCTGTTAGCCATTCTTGTTTCCTGTAATATTTCCTTGAATTCGGCTAGCTGCTGAGTTAGAAAGTCCAATTGTTGATTAATTTCATTAGCCTGATCCACCGGACTGAGTTCTGCAGTCACTGTTTTAGCTTCTTCTTTCATGGAAGATTCACTGCTTAGGTACAGATGCTGATTTCTGGCAACTGTATCAATGAGCTCTTGAGCTTCTTCAATTGTTTTTCTCATATGTATAGATCCACCAGCTGAGTGGTCTAGAGAAATCTGAGCTTTTTCTGTAAGCCCATAGTAGAAGATGTCTAATTGCACCCATTCTGAAAACATTTCAGAGGGGCATTTTCTTAGCATCTCTCTGTATCTCTCTCAGGCATCATAGAGGGATTCATTATCTCCTTGTTTGAAGCCTTGGATGCTTAGCCTTAGCTGTGTCATCCGTTTTGGAGGGAAATAGTGATTCAGGAATTTTTCTGACAGCTGTTTCCATGTTTTTATGCTGTTCTTAGGCTGGTTATTTAACCACCTCTTAGCTTGATCTTTTACAGCAAATGGAAACAGTAATAATCTGTAGACATCCTGATCTACTTCCTTATCATGTACTGTATCAGCAATTTGCAGAAATTGTGCTAGAAACTCTGTAGGTTCTTCATGTGGAAGACCAGAATACTGGCAGTTTTGCTGCACCATGATAATGAGCTGAGGATTCAGCTCAAAGCTACTAACTCCAATGGAGGGTATACAGATACTATTCCCATATGAAGCAGTAGTGGGGTTAGCATATGACCCCAGAGTCCTCTTGTCTTGTCCATTCATACTTATTGTTGTATATTGGATTACAAGAGATAATTTATATGTTGATTTAAAGAAAATGGAATAAGTAAAAACAAAATATATAAAAAGAAGTTAAAATTTTTTTTTTCGAAAAAAAATTGAAATTAAAATCTAAAATTTTATGTAAAAAAAAATCGAAAAAGTAGATCAATATTAGTTAGAAAATATAAATTTTTTTTTTTGAATTTTGAATTTTATGATGAAAGAGAAAAACACACAAAAGACACAAGACTTAAAATTTTTAGATCTAGTGCTCCTTGTTTTCGAAAATTTTTGGAGGGAAAACACCAAGGAACACCAAACTTAAAAATTTTAATATCAAGACACAAGAAAGACTCAAGAACACCTTGATGATTCACAAGAACACCAAGAACAAAAGAAAGAACACCAAACTTAAAATTTTTAGAAAACCAAGACAAATTTTCGAAAATTAAAGAAAAGTTAACAAGAAAACACCAAACTTAGAGTTTGGCACTGATTAAATCAAGAAAAATTATTTTTGAAAAAGATTTTCAAAAGAACTGGTGCCCAATTGCCAAGAACATAAGCCAACGCTCTAACCAACTGAGTTAAAAATGTAATGGATTTTAAAGATGTATTATTTTTGTGGATAAAAGTATAATTTTTGAAAGTTAATGTTTTGAAAAAGCACAAGAAAAACAAGAAAAGACACAAAACAAGAAAAACTCAAGATCAAACAAGAAAAATAACCAAGAACAACTTGAAGATCAATGAAGAACAAAGAACACAAGTTCGAAAATTTAAAGAAAAATATCAAATATGCAATTAACACCAAACTTAGAATAAGACACTAAACTCACGAAAAATTAACAATTAATTAAGAAAAATAATTTTTGAAAAGAAATTTTTGAAAATAAACTATCCTATCAGAATTTGATGACTCTATAACAACAAAAAGGAACTATTCCTAATCTAAGAAATAAAATAAGCCTTCAATTGTTCAAACTCAATAATCCCCGGCAACGGCGCCAAAAACTTGGTGCACGAATTTGTGATTCGCACAACTAACCAGCAAGTGCACTGGGTCGTCCAAGTAATACCTTACGTAAGTAAGGGTCGATCCCACGGAGATTATTGGTTTGAAGCAATAATATTTATTTTATTAATCTTAGTTAGGATGTCAACAAGGTTATTTGGATTTAATTGCAAGGAGTCAAAGTATTTAAAATTATAAGTTGGAATAATAGAGAATACTAGCGTTACTTGTTATATGCAGTAATGGGGAATATGTTGGAGTTTTGGAGATGCTTTGTCCTTTGAACTTCAACTCTTCCTTGAAATCCTTCAACACACGCAAGGTTCCTTCCATGGCAAGCTCTATGTAGGGTGTCACCGTTGTCAGTGGCTACTTCCCATCCTCTCAGTGAAAACGTTCCTATGCTCTGTCACAGCACGGCTAATCATCTGTCGGTTCTCAATCAGGCTGGAGTAGAATCCATTGATCCTTTTGCGTCTGTCACTAACGCCCAGTCCTCAGGAGTTTGAAGCACGTCACAGTCATTCAATCCCGGAATCCTACTCGGAATACCACAGACAAGGTTTAGACCTTCCGGATTCTCATGAATGCCGCCATCAATCCAGCTTATACCACGAAGATTCTGTTGGGGAATCTAAGAGATATTCATTCAATCTGATGTAGAACGGAGGTGGTTGTCAGGCACTCGTTCATAGATTGAGGAAGGTGATGAGTGTCACAGATCATCACCTTCTCCACAGTTAAGCGCGAATAAACATCTTGGATAAGAACAAGCGTGTTTGAATGGAAAACAAAGGAATTGTATTAAATCATCGAGACGCTGCAGAGCTCCTCACCCCCAACAATGGAGTTTAGAGACTCATGCCGTCAAAAGTATGTAATTCAGATCTGAAAAATGTCATGAGGTACAAGATAAGTCTCTAAAAGTTGTTTAAATAGTAAACTAGTGACCTAGGTTTACAGAAAATGAATAAACTAAGATAATTGGTGCAGAAATCCACTTCTGGGGCCCACTTGGTGTGTGCTGGGGCTGAGAATAAAGCTATCCACGAGTAGAGGCCTTTCTTGGCGTTAAACTCCAGGTTATGACGTGTTTTGGGCGTTCAACTCCGGATCATAACGTTTTTCTGGCGTTTAACTCCAGACAGCAGCATAAACTTGGCGTTCAATGCCAAGTTACGTCGTCTATCTTCGCGCAAAGTATGGACTATTATATATTGCTGGAAAGCCCTGGATGTCTACTTTCCAACGCCGTTGAGAGCGCACTAATTGGACTCCTGTAGCTCCAGAAAATCCATTTCGAGTGCAGGGAGGTCAGGATCCAACAGCATCAGCAGTCCTTTTTCAGCCTAAGTCAGATTTTTGCTCAACTCCCTCAATTTCAGCCAGAAAATACCTGAAATCACAGAAAAATACACACACTCATAGTGAAGTCCAGAAATATGATTTTTGCCTAAAAACTAATATTATTCTACTAAAAACTAACTGAAACATGCTAAAATCTACATGAAATTACCCCCAAAAAGCGTATAAAATATCCGCTCATCAGCTACAAAAACTCATCGGCGCATAGGCGCCCTTCACGCGGACGCGCACATTCAAAAATAGTCAACGGCGCGCATGCGTCAACCACGCGTACACGTGGGTACTCTTGTGCCCCAGGCACAAAACTGGCACAACTCTGGCACAACTCTCTGGAAAATAGCTGGGCATTGGGTGCAGCCCATCGGCGCGCCCGCGCACATCACGCGCACGCGTGGATGGCGCTTTCTGGAAGAACGGCGCGTACGCACCATGTGCGCCTACGCGCGGGGGGTTACTCTGCTAAAATTTTTCTAAGTTAAAAGTTGCAGAATTCACAGACTCAACCCCCAATCTTCCAACGGACATAACTTTCTCAATTTAAATCGTTTTTCACTCGTTCTTTGAATGGCCTGGACATCTCGGATCCAATTTCATTTCTAAACAGATTTGGCACAAAACGGGGATCCGTAGTCCAAGTTATGTCCCGTCAAATTATGCCCAAAAACCATGTTTTCATACAAAATCACAAAGTGCCATTTTCAAAACAAGCCATTTTCAACTCTTTTTAAAACCAATCAAAACATGCCAATTTCATCCCCTTTTCTTTGAAATCAATCAAAATATGTTAAAGTTAACATCAAGCCTCCTCAACTCACACATTGACACTTTATCACAAATCACAAAATCACTATCCCATTATTTTAACCCACTTCACCCAAGTGGCTCAAACTCAAACACATTGACATATCATATACTCTTTCTCATGCCAATTTCCAACAACACCATTTTCAATCAACCATCATTGTACATAATCAATATGATACTCACCATCAACATGGTTTCACTTACAATCCAACCTTAATCAATCATCAAACATATATCATAACATGTATATTTCTCATACATCATACCATCAAGGCATCAATAATCATCATCACATATATGACCATATCATATATATCAACCATTCAAGAACATCAATAATTCAATGCCTATCTTAGGGCCTCTAGCCTAAGTATTTCCTACCACATTACATATTAGATACGGGAAACCGAGACCATACCTTAGCCGATTTTCCAAGCTCAACCGGAGCACTTCCAAACCACTTTTTCTCAAGCTCTCAAGGCCTCAACACTTTCAAGAATAGATTTTTCACCTCCAAATCCCTTTTCAAGCTTTTCAATATCACCAATCAAGCTCCAATATTCACACATACACAACCTAAGCCACAATCATCATACTCATACACAACATCTCAATACCCAAACATCATAGAACAACAAATTACACTAGGGTTGAGAATCTTACCACACCCAAGGTCCAAGGAGACAAGATTAACCTTCTCTTTCAAGAGAGTTGGGTCCTATAACATCAAAGAGCCCAAAATCTCAATATTTTTGCTCATGAAACTCGAAATCAATGCTGGAAATTTGAAGAGCAAGACGTGGCTTACCTCAAGATTGATTGTATGAATTTTGTAGAGCTCTCCGCGATGAATGCATGGCCGTAAACGGTGCAGTAATCGAAGCTCTAGATCAAAAGTTATGGTGGTTTGAAGATCAAAGGAGAGATAGAACTTGAGAGAGTGTTCTTCCTCCCTTTCTCTCTAATTTCAGCGTGAATTTGAGTGTTGTCAGGAGAGAGAGTACTGAAAACTAGGGTTTTGAGTTAGTTATGTTGGGCCAAGGGCCCACTTTGGGTTCGGTTGGCCTGGTTTGGCCCGTTCGGTCCAATCTTGGTCCGAATTCTATAAAATTGGTACCGAAATTCTCGTCTCAATCTCCTCTATCACATTTAGCCATAAAAATCACATTTTAGGCTTTCTAGAATAAATTCTAATTTATGGGTTAATTAACCGGGTCTTACAATATCACCGTGAAGGAATGCAGTCTTCACATCAAAGTGCTCAACCTCTAAATTCAAGTTAGCCGCCAATCCAAGCACAACTCGAATAGAGGACATCTTCACAACTGGAGAGAAAATCTCCTCAAAATCAATACCTTTCTTTTGCTCAAAGCCTTTCACAACCAATCGAGCTTTGTACCTTGGTCGTGAGATATTTTCATCCGCTTTCAATTTGAACACCCATTTATTCTTGAATGCTCTCTTACCCTTCAGTAACTTCACCAATTCAAAAGTATGATTCTCATGCAAGGATTTCATTTCTTCTTGCATGGCCTTCAACCAATCTTTCTTATGCTCATTATTAGACATAGCTTCCACTAGACCTCCTGTTGATGGGAGAGATTTGTTTGTGGGTCCCTAACAAAGTGGGGCCCATAGTTTAAAAAAAAGGCGTCGAGGGAGAAGAGAAAATTTGGGGGAAAAGGGCAAGCTATCTTGATCCGATTGATCTGGTAAATTCACTCCATTTCTTATAAAATTTCAGTATGTTATTTCTGGTGTAGAGATGAACATTAGAATATAACTTGCTAGTTGTATTGCCTTCTCTTTTACCTGATTTGAGATACCCACTTTGTGGAGGATTTATGTTGATTCAATCAGTTTTGATGATGTATTTTGTTGATTGTTGAGATGCCCTAGTGTCACTAGGAAGACTGTTTGTGTACCCATTATTCTGATAGTGAAAGATTTTACTGGACTAGGTCCCGTGGGTTTTTTGTCCCTCTTTTGGGGGTTTTCTCACGTTAAAATTCTGGTATCTGATTATTTAATTTCTGCCATTATATTTGATGTTTGGAGTATCTTTGGTATTGCCTATTTAATCGCACAGATTGTGGGAAAATTATTTTTGGTGCTTCTGCTGTTAGACAGGTTCTTGTTTTAAACTTTTGTTAAGTTTTTCCAACAGTAACAACACAAAATGCATGAATATAAATGACTTGTAAAGACTTATACATGGAAAATAATTCTCTTCTAAATATGTAACCTAAAAAACATAACCCAACAAATCTAACATTAATCGTACACTTTTCTAGTTTTAAGTTCTGCTCATTAAGTCGAAATTGTGCTTTTTTAAAACGTCTAAATACAAATCTTATCTTAAACTTAACATGAATAGTAAAGAGTACGAACTTATTCTTATAAATGCATATATTTCTTAAAAAAAAGTATCTACACTAAAATCTCATTTCAAAATCAAATAAATATATCAATTCTTACAATACACAAAGATATAATATTTGAATAAATTTGACTTTTATCTTAAATACAAACCATTTCAAATATAAGTTATTGTGACAACAAATCGTCCCACTACAAAATAATGTAAAAATCAAATTTAACGAAGAACAATTATTATATAATTAAAAGGAATAAAGTATGGATAAATTAATGAAAAATGAAGGAATTCTAATTTCTTCCTTAGAGAAATCAATAATTCACCAATTTGACGTGCAAAAGTTTTATATTTGAAATAGAGCTTATTTTTTTAGTGGTAAGTTTTTTGAATAAATGACTATTTGTATTCCATAAAAGATGAAAACGCTGACATATGTACCATATTAAATCAAAATTAAACTTGTACTTACGCAAGATGTCCTTTGTGTGACAAAAGTATCCTGTCTTTGGAAAGTTAGAGTGCCACGTAGGGTACTTTTGTCACACAGAAGACATCTTATGTGGGTACAAGTTTAGTTTCGATCTAGTGTAGATACATATATCAGTATTTTTATTTTTATGGATACAAATGGTCATTTATTTTAAATTTTTTTTGTTATTTTTAATTAAATTCATTAAATTTTGTGAATTTTCTGCTCAAACTTTTTATTGGCATTAACTTAATACGTTGTCTAAACTAACCAATTTTAGTAAGAGATTAGCTTCCACAGTTTTTGTGATCTATTAAAAAAAATAACTCTAAACTTAATTTAGACAAATGAAAACTAAAAATTTTATATGCAGTAGTGTAAAAAGTAAAGATTTTATAAATTACATGCAAAATATCAAGGGCAATAAAAATATAAAAGAAAATAAAAAATAAAAACATAAAAGAAGAAAATATTATTATTATTATTTTATTTTTCTGGTACTATTTATTACGTTTTTATAGATAGAATTTAATTTTTTATTATATAAAAAAGGCCTTGATCTTTCTTTCTAGAATTTTTTTATATATCAAAACTTGATTGAAAAAATAAAATAAAATCATATAAATACTCCAAGAAAAAAACTAAGATAAAGAAATTATGAAATATTTAGATTTCATTAAAATATTTAGGCATAAATAAATATTTGGTAAATATTTCATTTTAAATGATAGTTTCATTTCATATTAATATTTGGTAAGAATCCTCTCTGATAGAAGTTGGGAAGTTTCCTTCACAATCCAACCTACCAAACAGTCCATTCCATTCCATTGATGAAATCAACTATGCCAGACATTGGTAAGCTCCGATAATTAGGATGGTATGAAAGAATGAAAGCACTAACCTGTCTCTATTTGGAAACAATTATGCCCCAGTTACGTGCATAGTATTCAAGAATTGAATGGAACCTTAGCTTATTGCACTCTTCTTCCATATTTGCACCATCAAACACATAACTTGCCCTTGACAATTCATGCGTAGCTTTGGTGTATCTGCCTAATAACAATTAAAGCAATATACATAAATTGATGCTCTTCCAAATAATTATTAATTCAAAGTTATCAATGTCGGTTTGTTTAGATAGATAGTTTGATTAATAATTAATTTATTAAATAACAGGTTGTGAATAAAAAATTGTGATTACTTAAATCAATTATTTAAATGAATTCTAATCCTCTATTTAAGAGGAGAGAATCATCATTCTCTCCAATCCTCTAACCTCTATCAATCTCTCCAACCCTTTGTACTTGTACAATGAAATCAGTTTTCATTATTTTCTATATCATGCTAATTACATTTTTATTTCGTCCTACTTATAGTACTTATCAATACTTCAAATTATCCTTACAATGGCCACCATCCTTTCAGCAGCGATATGGAGTACGGACAATCCAAAAAAATTTTACAATTCACGGGTTATGGCCACAAAATTTCTCTGGCCCTTGGCCACATGATTGTTCTTTAAGCCATTCATTTGAAGCAAATACGGTGAGTTAATTTATTAAACTTTATCCATTTTCATTTATCTTGTTATTTAATAAATTAATTGTTAATTATTTTTGTGATTTATTCTGGTAGGTAAATATTTTGGGACGCCAATTAGCAATTGATTGGCCAAATCTACATGGCCAAAAATGGAATAACAAATTTTGGGAAGCTCAATGGTTAAAACATGGAACCTGCAGTCTTAATAACTTTAAGCAACTTCAATATTTCAGTTTAGCCATTGGTATTAAAAATAAATTGGACATCCTGGGCATGCTCGAAAATGCAGGAATAAGGCCTAATGCAACCATAACTTATAATTATATTGATATTGTTGATGCAATTAAAGCTAAAATTGGTCCTTTTGAGCCTGAACTATACTGCGTAATGCCTCACAATAATGTTGTGTTATTGTTTGAGGTTCGGGTGTGTCGGGATGCCATGGGAGCTACATATATCTCATGTGTTAATAATAGCAACTCATGCCAAGGATATCTCATTAACATACCCGAGTGAAGTTTATTTGTATCAAATTATTATTATTATTATTATTATTATTATTATTATTATTATTATTATTGTTGTTGTTGTTGTTGTTGTTGTTGTTGTTGTTGTTGTTGTTGTGTGAAAAATAGAAATCAATTATTGATTTCTCAAAAATAAATATGCTTGTATCCAATTATTATTATTATGGAATGAAAAATATAGAGATCAATTATTGATTCTCTAAATAAATATGCTTGTTGTACTCAATTATTATTATTATTATTATTATTATTATTATTATTATTTGGTGTGAAAAATAGGGATCAATTATTATTATAATGGAATTGAATTAAATTTGGATCTATTTTAAGGTGACATCAATAAAGATTGTGAAATTACCTAATTTGACCGTTTACTTATCTTTCAAAAAATGAGTCTGGGTCTAAATGGTCCATGAGCGAGTTCTTTTTTGGATAATGCTTTGTGAAAGACTAGAAGCTAACTTCAATGAACAACCAAAATATTAGATGGTTTTTATAAAAAAAAAATATAAAAATAATTTGTAAATTATTTTTTTATCCTTTTCTATGTCATCTCTTTCATGATTCCATCCACCTACCAACTACTTTAAAAAGGATATATTAGTAAAATTATTAAAATGTGAATTATAATTAAGATAAAATTAGTATCACAAAATGACTTCTAATATGACTAAATTCTTTTTTATTTTGCATTATTTAATATTTGCTCTACAAAATTTCTTAAAAAATTTCTAAATTTTTTTTCCTTCAAATGATAAATATAAGAGTAAAAGAAAAACAAATACTCTAACAAAGAAAATAAGCTTTCCTTATTTATTTATTTTTTCTAAGAAACATGAAAGCACCCTTTTGTTATATAAAAAACAAAGAATCAACACTGAAACAGGTAATTGATTTGGTTCTGAAAAACAATGCGAGCAATGAGCAGGAGGAAGGGGTTGAAGGAATAGAAAATTCAAATAAAGATGTAAAATTTGAATTATGTTAGTACCACAGAAGCAGGAGGAAGGGGTTGAAGGAATAGTGATCTCGAAATGTGAAAACATTATACCTAACACGCAGTAATATCACATAGAACATGATGAATTAAATCATTGCAGTTGTAAGTGATGAAGATTTCTTGGAGGTTAAAAGTCAGGACCATAAAAATGATGTTTGGGTATGTGGTTAGTTATGAATTAGGAGCATTAAATTTTAGGATTAAATATTGAGAATTTTACTTATAAATAAGTCAACTTCACTCAAGTCAAATTAGTTAAAGTTTATAAATGCTAAATATTGCTGAATTAGTTTTTAAAAATGGTATAAAGTTTTTACTTTTTCCTTCTCAATAAAATTTAATAGTTATATACAATTAAAAAGATTTTAAGTTTAACATATGTAGTGAGGAATATATATAGTTTATTGGTTTAATTATAAATATATATTTTCATATAGTTATCAATAAAATATTATCGCACTATTAACACAATTTGATTTTTGTAATTATTATCAACTTTAAAAGCCATATATTGTTATCATCATAATGATAACATACAAACTTTACACTTCTATCATGGTCAAACTCTAAAATACTTATAAAAACAATGAAATCAATGATGAATTAGAAATCATTTTGAATGATTTTTCAAATATTCGAATGGACCTAATGCATCAAACTTAATCTTATATTACCGAGTATCGTTTAATTTGCAAACGTGGTACTTTCTCCTTCACATCTATTTGAGCTTTGAGTGCTTTTCCTTCCACATAAACACCTCTCTTTCTCTTTCGAGTCGTGTTCAGTTCTTTTCGAGAAGCCATGATGTTAGCATTAGTAGTTCTGATTTGCTTTTCTAGCTCCTTTTTCATTTCCTCTAAACGTGTCAACTTTTGCCGCAGCTCTTTTTCTGACGCCACCATATCATTGAACTGATTCTTGTTATTTTCAAAGTCAGATTTTAAGTTATCAGCTCTCGACAGTTCTGAAGCAGTGGACTCAATTTTCATATTTGCTTCAATGTAGCTACTACTACAATGTGCAAACACAGTTGCAGTTTCAGATATCAATGCTCTCATTGCTCCTGATAAACCATCATTAGCAGACAAACTGGAGAGATAATCTAAGCTGGTTTTCATGATGCAACAATGTTGAGCATCCAAGAACACTGAAGCATCATTATTATTGATGGTGAAGTCTCGTACTATTATCAGTGCTTCCTTGGTCTCTTCATTTGGAGAAAATGAAATAACATCTGTGCTAGGAGACAGAGACAAATCCTATAGTAGGGTAAGAATCACTTGAAATTGGCATAATCTTATAAATGCAAGATTACAAATTGACATGACCAGAAGCAAAAGTTTTTGTTATATAACCTCATGTCTTCAAAGGTGGTTCTTTTTTACGGGTCATTATTCATTGTTACAGCTTGTCCTGCATATCTACCTTCTTGAAGAGTAAAATTTAGATCTTCTAGCATCTTATAGATATTGGCCAACTGAACACGTGATGGATTTCCTGCTGCAAATGTATGAAATCCACCACCGATCTCAACCTGGCTCCACCCACATTCTTTAACCAGTCCTTTACCATCTATCAATTTTCTCATTGCATGCGCCTCCTTCCACTTGCCGAATGAGGTGTACAAATTAGCCATCAATACATAATTTCCAATGCTTCCAGGACTAAGCTCTAGTAACTTGACAGCAGTAATCTCCCCAAGCTCAACATTACCATGGATCCTACAAGCACTGAGCAAGGGAGCCCAAGCTTGCACTTGTGCTTCCAAGGGCATCCCCTGAATCGTATCTAATGCTAAGTCAAGCCGGCTAACTCGACCAAGAAGATCTACTAAGCAAGTGCAATGTTCTATCTTAGGAGTTATTCCAAAATCTTTTTGCATACTTATGAAGTACTTCAATCCATCTTCTACTAACCCTGCATGGCTACAAGCCAGCAAAACACTGGTGTAAACAATAGCATCTGGAATTATCCCTTCTGTAGTTGTCATTTTGCGAAATAGGTCAATCGCTTCTTTCCCCATCCCATGAATAGCATAGCTATTTATCATGGAAGACCAAACAGTTAAATCTTTATCTGCCACTTTTTCAAATACTTCTTGAGCTTTCTTGATGCTTCCACACTTGGAGTACAAGTGTATGAGAGATGTTTGGACTTGTAGATCGAATTCCAATCCATTTAGAGAAATATAATCTTCCATCTCTTGTGCTATGCTAATTGATCCTATATCAGCACAAGCTGATAACAGTAGCAACGGTTGGTCCATCTGGTCTAAAATCTGTCCGTACAAGCCTTCTAAACAAATGCAATGCCTCCAATGGGTGATCCGAATGGGCATCTCCTGCAATCATTGATGTCCATGAAAAAAATACTCTTTTTGACAATCAAATCAAATATCCTTCTAGCAGATGCAAGGTCACTGCATTTTGCATACTTAGTTATTAGCAAATTTTTAATGGACTCCTCTTTATCGCATCCATATTTAAGTACAAAAGCTTGAACTGATGAAGCTAATAAGAGATCTCCTACTTGTATACAACCAGATATAAGAATTAGAAATACAATAAAATCTATGCCAGTACTTTGATGCTGCATTTGATTGAATAAATTATATGCTTTCGCAACATGGCCAACTTTCACATAACCTCCCATAATAGTTGTCCAATAAATTATTGATTTTTCATCCATCAAATAAAAAATCTTCCTCGCTTCCTCCATTTGGCTAAAGTGAACATACATTCCCATTAACGCATTGGCCAAAGTAACTTGAGAATACACAAGTCCAAGTTTAATCAAGCAACAATGTATCGACATCCCTTGCCACCAAAAGCTAAAGGAATCTGAATCTGAATCCGAACAACCTGACAAAATTGAAACAAATGTGGGCAAACTTGGCTCAAAGCCAAGAACCCACATATCTTTCAAGAGGATGAATGCCGCATCCATAAAAAACCCACGAGAATAAGCCGAAATCATGGAGTTCCAGGATACGACGCTTCTGTGCGCCATTCCATCAAACACGTGGCGTGCACACTCAACATAAGTGCACTTAGCATACATGCCAACAAGTGCAGTTTCAACAAATAAGTCATTTTGGAAGCCAAGTCTCAGAATATGACCATGAATCATAGTCCTATGAATCATGGAACCCAGGTGAGCACAGGCCTTTAGGAGCAAACGGTAAGTGAAGGTGTTCCCATGCCCACCAGTGTGTGAAACCATTGAAGTGTATATGTTTAAGGTTTCAGTATAGAAGCCGTTATTGGTAGAATCTCGAATCATCAAGTTTCATAGGTAAAGGGGCTTTCTGAAACTGCAAAGTGATGCAGAACGCACTGCCATTTGAATAATGGACAATTATCCCATTTGTTTTCATTAAACTTCATATATCTAAAATTTATTATTTTCTAACAGCAAGAGTCTTATTTTTTAAAGGGATAAGTACTGAAATCGTCCCTAAGGTCTAGGGTGAAAATCAAAATTGTCCCCAACCTTTTTTTGTTATTAAAATCATCCTCAACGTTATAAAACGTTATAAAATCATCCTTTTTTACAAAAAAAAATAATACTTTGACAATTTTATCCTTAAAACAAAAATAAAAATAATATTAAAAAAAACCCTACCCCACCCCACTCCCACCCTCTTCTTCCCGAAATCCCCCTCTCCCCTCTTCTCCCTTCGCGTTCCCTTTCCCCGAGGAGTAGAGTGGCAGCGGCAGCGGTAATGAAGACCGGTGTCGGCGGCGAGGAGAGAAGAAGAAGAAGAAGAAGAAGAAGAAGAAGAAGGTAGTGGTGGTGCGGTGTGGCAAGGCGGCGGGCGGTGAGGGCGAGGAGGAGGAACAATGGCCGATCACAGGTGGTGCAGCGGTGCGGTGGTATAGCGGTGCGGCTTCCCTTTCCTCCCCCAAGATCTGCCGCAAAACTGCCACCATTATCGAGCCCGAAATGGAGAGGAGAGAGCGCCGGTGGGGTGAGTGGGTGAGAGAGTCGGGAGTGGGGTGAGGGTGAGTGAGGGAGTGGGGTGAGGGAATGAAGGAGTGAGGGAGTGAAGGAGGGGGGAGGGGGGAGGGGGAGGGGTGAGGGATTTACGGGGGAGGGTGAGTGAGGGAGAGGGTGAGGGAGTTACAGAGGGGGGTTGGGGGGAGGGATTTGTTTTTATTTTTTTAATATTATTTTTAATTATTTTTATTAATAATAAAGGGTAATATGGTAAAAAAAATAAAATTAAAGTGGAAAAGGACAATTTTATAACGTTTTGTAATGTTGAGAATGATTTTAATAACAAAAAAAGGTCGGGGACGATTTTAATTTTGACCCTAGACCTTAGGGATGATTCAGTACTTATCCCTTTTTTAAAATATGATACATAATTGACCATTTTAAAATATTAAAATGTAATACAAATCAACTTATTAAATCAATTTCAACTATCAACATGAATATTAAAATTAATTTTCATCTTAGAAAGTTTACATACTCTTTCTATACCCCATTTAAATATATCTTACATTTAAATTTGTATATTTACTAATCAATTAATTTCTTTAATGAAAGAGAAGATGCTTTCTTTATAAATCCATGTACCAAACATGCTTGCTTTGATATTAATATTGTGAATTACTTTGCCCGTAATGACATCAAAGGAAGCCAATTCACTGCTGTGGTTTCTGATAAAAAATATTAGATCACATTTGTCGCCCATTCTCATTGGATAACAAAATTTTGATGGAAATGGTTCAAGTGTAAAAAGTTTCACCCAAGATTCTTTCACACCAACTTCACCCAAAATAGATATTTCAATGCGATTATTCTTAGCAAAAGAGGAAATTAGAGTAACAGACTTGTTGAGCACTACCAAACTTCTGATAGGGCTATCATCATTTTCTTGCAGCCAAACAATTGATGTGATTTGAAACGTTTCAGTGCTGAGATTAAATGACACAAGTACTTGTTCTTCTTCGAGTCCATTAGTGGCATACTCACTACCCCACCAGTGGCATATTCCATTCAAGTACGCTACAGAAGCATTATCTATATGTTCCCTCTTAGTCATTTCAAGATCAAGTTTCTTCCAACAATTACTTTTTAGACTATAAATTTGCCAAATTGTTAGAATAGGCTCTTCTATAAAAGTGTGACCATGAATATAATATACACATTGAATCACTTTATAATCATCATTCACATTATCATAACCAAATCCATGAATACTTACTCGCCGATCAAAGCCGGGCTCATCATCAGTAATACCCGGAGGAATAATTTTACGCTGGTCGATTTTAGGGTTCCAAAGTCCTATTTTTACGTCAAGACCTTCTTCTTCATAGTGACATATGATACCATTAACACAGTCAAAAATTTTATAAAAACCATTGTCTTCAAACAGACTTGGCAAAACTAACGTAACTATGTTTTCGTACCTTTCTCCAAAAAGCAAATGCACATCATTTTCATAGACGTCTCCATCACTTCTTTCGTCACAAAAATATCTCCATAGAAGGAGAGACGATGAGTAAGTAGTTTTAGATTTTAAATTCTCATAGTACATGCTCTGAAAATTATAATTTTCAAGTAAATTTAGCCAAGACTTATGCACGCAACTAAATCGCTTCAAAGACTTAACAGGTAATTTTGCTAGAATTTCCAATACAAGATCCTTAGGAATCTGATCGCTATGAGTTGCCATTTGCGCTAAAGATGAAGATAGAACAATAGAGAATAGAGTTTTGCGTTTGTTGTGTGCCTTGTAAAATATAATGAAAAATAAATTAGATTCCAACATATAAGTTTAGAAAAATTTTAATGGTATTACATTTTTGTCGCTCTATTTGTTTCTTTCCTAATCAAGATCTCCTATATATAGGACTAAATATCAAACCAATCAAATTAATTGATTAGGAATATATATCACAAATCTAAATAGAATAAAAGGAAAACCGATCTAAATTGTGAGCCCTTGATTTGCAATTACAGACATAAATGTATAATTATTACTCATTAAGCTTAGTTTATTGTTAAATAATACTAGATTCTATTAATTCTAAAAAATAAACAACCTAAGTTAAAAATAATTACTTGCCATTAATATTTTGTATGTACAAAATAGGAAAGTAAATGAATCTTAAAATAGATCTAAAGTTATTATTATTTGTGCTATATTGTTGGGCAAATAAAATAAAAAAATTTGGAGGTTAAATCAAAATTATGTGATTCAAAAAATAGTAATATTAGAAAAATAATAAAAAATTAGAGCTGAAAATAAATTTATGTCATTAATATTTTGCCTGTACAAAATAGTAAAGTAAATGAATCTTAAAAGAGATCTCAATTTATCATTATTTGTGCTACGTTGTTTGGCAACTAAAATAAAAAAAGAATTTTGGAAGTTAACTCAAAATGATATAATTTGAAAAAATAGTAATGTTAGAAAGATCATAAAAAATCATTTCAAACTTGTTTTATTTAGCATTCATTAATAGTTTTACCATTTTGAATAATAAAGAAATATAAAAGTAAATTTTTATCATTTTGCGCTACTACCAGAAGATTTCAGAGAGGAATCAAAATGAGAGAATACAATATGAGAAAATGTTATATTCAACTCAAAACTTTAAACGTCAAGTTAATACGTCTCTTATCTTATATACTCTTCACGTATTCATATTTTTTTAAGACTAATTTCTTATACTCCTCACACTTGCAACTCTAACAATAATTTAATGATAAAATAATTAAAAAAATTAGATGTAGAAAGATATATGATTATCCAATTTTTAAAGATGTAGAGAAGCATCGAATCAAACATGAAGAAAGTAGACGGGCAAGGAAGGAAAAGAAGAGAGAAGACTATGCCATTTGAACTATAATTCTAATGGCATAGTCTTCCCTCCTCACCTAAAAATCTCGGGTTATTTGAATCTCATTCCTAACTTTGAAAAAAAAAAGGTAAAAAAAAGTTTTAAAAAATAAACTTAATTATACAATATGGACATACATTTAAAGAATAACTTAAGTATAAAGTATTCCTAAATATCAACGAACTTTGGTTAAATTTGAAAATCCAAATTAATAGTGTAATTAATTAGTGACTAAATAAAAAAATTGACATGTCATAAAGAATAAATTATGTGTTAATTGGTTAAAAATTATTTTTTTTAATACTAATGTATAGATCTGTGTTTTATACGAGCATGAAAAGAAATTCATAACAAACAAATATATTGCATAGTATAACTTTTTGTCATATATAACTGATTAAATTGATGATATATGAATAAAATTAATAGTTAACTACCATAATATAATTTATGAGCATGCATATTACCCAAATTTTTTTACTATTCAATATTTAGAATGGTATTTGTCAAGTAATTTAAAATAATATTTAATTATTTTATATTTAATATATTGTAATTGAAAATAACATTTTAATATGAATTTTTACAATAATAAAATTTACAACATAATAATTAGTCTTAATGAATAGAAAAGATTTATATTTTTATGTATTTATATGTTTTATATTTATTTTAAAAAAAATAAAATGTTGCATTTTTTATTTTAAAGTGTTCTATATTAAAAAATATTTATTTATATTCTAATATTTTCTATATTTATTAAAATTCCTCAACACTCTTTTTTATAGCTTTTTTTTATTTTCATTTATATTATGAAAGGGAAAGTATGAGGAGCCAATGAAATACTTATACAATGTGTACAATGGAGGTTTATGGAATATTAGAGATATAATCATTAGTATTACATTTTTCCATCAGCTGAAATTTTTGGGATGAGTGGTATCATGACATGGTATTAGAACGCTAGATCTAAAAGGATGGTTATTCTAGATAGTATAGGAAATGTTCATTTTATAACTCAATAACCCATTGTACACATTGTACAAATAGTCCATTGTCTCCCTAGCGAGATCCTATTATGAAATCCAATGAATCATAAGAGTAGCATATTTATAGCTCCTTTTATAGCATATTTTCAGATATCCAAAATTTATTATTTTCTAACACCAAGAGTCATATTTTAAAAAATAGGGTAAAAAACGTAAATAAGCCAAGGGAGCTGAGAAATTACATAAATCCGTCAAACTGAAAATTGTTTCACGAATGAGCCAAAGTACATTACTATATAATTCGAACCAGGTTGGTTCGAACTACAAAAACATATAATTCGAACCAAGGTAGCTCGAATATTGATGGAACAAATGATGCATGTAATTCGAACCTAGTTGGTTCGAACTAGGATTGAGTGTAATTCAAACTAGATGTGTTCGAATTACACGTTTGGACGCTTCAGCAAGTAATTCGAACCTATTTGGTTCGAATTAGTCAAATTTTGCTTCGAATAATAATTCGAATTATGCTGTTAAAAAATATATATATTTCATAGAAGATAAATTACGTGTTAATTGATTAGAAATTATCTCTTTTTTGGTTAAATTTAAAAAATCCAAATTAATAATGTAGTTAATTAGTGACTAAATAAAAAAATTGATATCTCATAGAAGATAAATTACGTGTTAATTGATTAGAAATTATCTCTTTTTTTTTAAATACTAGTGTATAGATTTGTGTTTTATACGAGCATAAAAAGAAATTTATAATAAATAAATATATTTCATAGTATAACTTTTTGTCATATATAACTAATTAAATTGATGATATATGAATAAAATTAAATAGTTAACTACCATAATATAATTTATGAGCATGCATTACCCAAATTTTTTTACTATTCAATATTTAGAATTGTATTTGTCAAGTAATTTAAAATAATATTATTTAATTATTTTATATTTAATATATTGTAATTAAAAATAACATTTTAATATGAATTTTTATTATAATAAAATTTACAACATAATAATTAGTCTTAATGAATAAAAAAGATTTATATTTTTATGTATTTATATGTTTTATATTTAGTTTAAAAAAATAAAGTGTTGCATTTTTCATTTTAAAATGTTCTATATTAAAAAATATTTATTTATATTATAATATTTTCTATATTTATTAAAATTTCTCAACACTCTTCTTTTATAGCTTCTTTTTAGTTTCATTTATATTATGAAATCCAATTAATCATAAGAGTAGCATATTTAATGCATATAGAGTTAGTTTTTTTTTTTTACCAAAAAAAGGAGACTCAAACTTACAATCTCTTAATTGAGTATGAAGAGATTATGTCATTTGAGCTATTACTTATTGGCATGCATATAGAGTTAGTTGTGCTTATTTTAAAAACATTTTTTTATGTAAAATTGTATGTTCGAATTAAAATCTAAAATAAAAAAATTAGCATTAAATTCCTTCTTGAACATGTAATAACAAACTAAGCACTCATCTAAAATTTTCACTGAAAAATAAGGGATATCCTTATTATACTTTTATTTCTAAAAATAGCACATACAAAAAAAGAAGAAAACTGAAAATAATATAAAGATTTTTAAGTTACAAATACAACAAACAAATTAAATAAAAGCAGGTGCTAGCTAGCTGCTCAATAACTAAGTCATCTTGGAAGCCAAGTCTCAGAATATATATGGCCATGAATCATAGTCCCATGAATAATGGAACCAGGGTTGGCACAGGCTTTTAGGAGCAAAGGGTAAGTGAAGGTGTTCCCATGGCCACCAGTGTGTGAAATCATGGAAGTATACATGTTTAAGGTTTCAGTAAAAAAGTCGTTATTGGTAGAATCTCAAATCATCGAGTTTCATAGTAAAGGGACTTTTCGAATGCACTGCCATTTGAATAATGGAACATTATCCGATTTGTTTTCATTAATACTTCAAATATCCAAAATTGATTCGTGTGATATAATTTATTATTTTCTAACACTAAGAGTCGTATTTTTTAAAATATGAAACATAATTGACTATTTTAAAATATTAGAATGTAAATAATAATAATTTATTTTAATATAAATGAATAATTTTAAAAATGTATTTAAAATAATATTTATAATCTTTTTTTAAAATTTAGTTTATAAAACCTTATTTTAAACTTTTAGCAATTACTTTTTAAACTACGACCCTTTTATTCTATTTTTAACTTTAATATTTGAAATTCTCACTTATTTTCATATTTATAAAAATAACCTTGTACTTTTATAAAATATTCATTTTATTTCTGTACTTTATTTATTACCTAAAATACCTCAAAACTTATACAATTATAAATTATACCTCGATTTTTATATACAAATACAATATTACCCTTCAAAAATAAATTGTAATTACTAATCTTTCTTTTATACCAAAACCGAAACCCTTAGCTTTTTTCTTTCAAAATATTACTTATGCTTTAATCTACTCTCAAATTTTTCGATTACCGAGTTTTCACGATTTTTAGTTTAATCTTTCAACCACCAATCTCATCAATTTTCTCAAAATACCATACCACAATAGTCCTAAAACCATTAAAATAACTACAGCTGAGCTGCTCCTCATAACCAAATCAATAAATCACAAGCAACAATATTAATTCAACATAAACTCATTCAAACTCAAACAATAATCAATCAAACCAACATTCACTTATCAAATTCACATTTAATTATTATAAAATTACTAAATCCTACCTCCGTAAAGAAATCATAACAACAGAAATTTCGGAGAAGTTTTTCGACCAAACTGTTGAAGAAGAAAATGTCAAAAATCGTCTATATCTCCTAAAATTCTATTTGGCCAAACTTAAAAAAAAAAAGGCTACACCATCATCAATTTTTACTGGACAAAAATAATGCCAACATATAAAAAAAGAGAATACGAACATTTTTATTAAATTAAATTTTTTATTGAAATTATAAACCTCAAAAAATCAGAGCTTTCTCAAAAAATTAAAGTCAAAAGCTCGGAAATTTTTACGATTTCTCTCTCTTTCTCCCACGGTCTCTCTTTCTTTATTTTCTTTCTACTCTACTTAGTGAGTTTCAAAAACTAAAGTATGTATATGAATGTATCTATATATATAAGCAGCATTGCCGAATTTAAAACAAGTAGTTTATATATATATATATATATATATATATATATATATATATATATATATATATATATATATATATATATAAATGTAATAATTCGTGCCATACACGTGATAAAATTATAATTATAATTTTAAATTATTCTATTAAAATTAATTTGAATTGTAATAATTTATTTAATAAATAAATAATATAATAATGTGTACTGTTTGTATTTTTTTAAATATAATATTAAATGTATTAACTCGAATATAGCTATTAAATGTATAAAAATTATGTTTAAATTATGAGTTCTTTAAATAAAATTATCCCGTTTAAAATATTTAAATTATGATTTCAATCATAAATTACAATTATGATTTAAAAAATTTCTTTGATATAATATTACATTTTTTTTCACTTTACTATTAATATATTAATATTACAAGTCTAAATTACAGTATTTTACTGAATTTTGACCGAAAAAAATAGTTACCTATTTATATCATTTAATTTATTCAATACGCCATGTGCTAACACTAACAGTATTTTAAAAAAAATATATTGATAAAAATAGATATAATATAATTACAAATATAACATGAATAATAAAATATATAAATAAATACGAAACCAATATGTTTACCAATGTCTTTGTTAAATTTTATAAATTAGAGAATAAATTATGTATTCGGTTGCTTGGTGATCACATAGATAATCAAGTAATTGGATTGTAAATTGATCTCATAGTGCACATCTTATTTTTTTGTCATTTTTGAATAAAGTGAGAATTCAGAGAGTAAGTAGTAATACATAAAGAAAAAAAATTTGCACCACAACACATAATTATAATTAAAAGAAATATTTATATTAAAATTTTACATACTGCAGATCATGAAGATCAATCACAATGTACTGATCATTCTCTCTATTTTTGACCATGATATAAATTTTTTTTCCTAGTCAAGAATTCAATAACATTTAATTGAACAAAAAAATTGAATTAAAAGTACCAAATTAAGGACAAATGAGTGAATAATATAAGAAATTATAACTTCGTACGTGTATAAAATAAAGAGAATTTACTGATTTATTTTATGTTAGATGATAAAACTAACAATAATATATTAATAAATGGATATACCTTTAAAAAATTCACAATATAATTTCAAATATTTTCATAAATAAACTGTTAAAATTTTTGTTATCGATAAAATGATGCTATTATACAATTTTTTCGCAAAACCTAAAATCAAAAGGAAAATAATTTTGTGTGGGTTAATATAAATTAATTACATACCAAATAAGTAGAATCATTCATTTGTTTGTTTTAATATATCAGCATGGGCAAGCAAATTAAAATGATTATCCGAAATTTTACGATCATCGACTGTATCTACTATACGTAACTCCATGTTGAAACATATTTTGCACGTGTGTACAGTCAGAAGATATATTCCGCTTGATTTCTCAATCTCAAAATTTGAGAAGACATAGACCTTCCTTTCTACCAATTCATTCTCAAATATTTTTGTCAAATAATTCTTGATTGAACAATAAATTTTATCGTACTGCAAAATAAATTAAATGTAAAAGTTATTAACATTTACAAAAGGTTTAATTACTCTGTTGGTCCCTATAGTTTTGTAAAATTTTTAATTAGATCCCTATATTTCTTTTCTTTTTAATTGGGTCCCTGCACTAATTTTTTTCAATTAAGTCTCTTTTAGTAGTAATTGGCTTAATTTTATAGGGACCCAACTTAAAAAAAATGGTATAGAGACCTAAATAAAAGGAAAAAAATGTAGGGACCTAATAAAAAAAATTGGTGCAAGGACTCAATTAAAAAAAAAAAGTATAGGGATCTAATTGAAAATTTGCGAAACTATAGGGACCAACAGAGTAATTAAACCTTTACAAAACTATTAAAAGGAATTGTCTTTGACTTGTGAAATGGTGTATTTATAAAATTAACTTAAAATATGAACTAAAATATTTATAAGAATTTAATTTTGATGTACTGACAGTGTAAATAATTTTACACGTGCATCTAATTACGTAATGACACATCAATAAAAATAAATACCTTTCACATTGACTGCGTGAATAGTCATCCAAAAAAACGGATGTGATTGCACGACAGTGTAAAATGTTTACACTATTAGTGCATCAAAATTAAACTCTATTTATAAATTGAACTTAGCATTATTTAAAAAAATTTAGTAAATGAATCAACTAATTTGGTCATCTATTAGAATTATTTCTATGTAAACTGTCTTGCTCTTGTCAAACTTGAATGGGACTTTCTATAGCGTTATAATTCTTATCTTTATTTTTCATACTTTCTCTTCGTATAATCTATTATAGGTGATACTATTGATATGATCGTAGTCAATAGTCATTAGGTATGAAAAAAAGAATAGAATAATGACTATGTGAAAATTATAAATTTTTTAAATGATAAACATGAAAAAAAATTTATTATTGCTTATTATATATACTAATAATATGTCAATAATTTTTAGAATTTACTAATAATACTAATAGTTTAAAGATAATTTTACTATTGTTATAATAAATTTAGCTATTACTCTAAATAAATAAAATAAATAATATATCTGAAAATTAAAGAAAAAAATATTATTGATAATTATGTTTGGAATGTTTCCATGTTTTTTTTTGTTTTTTTTTTGTTTGTCATTCTTTCAGTGTAATGTTAAATCATGAAAATTCTAAATTTAAAATATAATAATAAATATGTCATGTGATAGAAAAATAATAAACTAAAAAGAAATATATATATATATATATATATGATTATTTTTTATATCCATGCATATTCTCTCATCTCTTTTTATATGTATGATTAACAATTTTTTTAAATGGTGATATTTTAATTTTTTTACGTATTTTTATATATTAGCAAAAAATAAAACTACGTATTGTGACTTTTTTTCTTTTTCATACCTTAATCTTAATTAATCAATTATTTGTCCACACAATACAATTAAACTTTTAATCGTTCTAATTTATTGATGAATTATATTTCTCTTAATAATTGCATTACTAATCTGAAATACAAAAAAAGTGATACATATATCCAAAAAAAAACAAAACAAAAAAATCATATTAAAAAGTTTAAAAATAACATATACAAAAAAAATAGTCATAATATATAAATTGAGACAACAATTTAAATTTCTATAAAACTAATTTAATCAATTACCAATATTAGAACTAAATTATTTAAATAATATTTAATCTACTCTAATCCTTAGATACATATAGATTAGAGTCATTCTCGTAACAACCAACTGAAATAACATCATAAGATCGAACACTTAGAATCCGTACAAATTCAGACTATCTTTTTTTTAAATTGTCAAGTTAAATTGACTTTTGTTCTTCTCAATGGCATTGTATTAATGCACCAGAAGGCCGGTAGTTTCGAAAAAAAATCACAATATATTATAAAATTATTTTTAATACAAAAAGCTTAAGAAAAGAAAATTTAATATAGTACCAATCTTTGAATGCACAGATTTTCAAAATTGAACCTAAATTGAGAAAATTCAATCTCATTATATACTTCACTTTGAATATTTTCGAACAAAAATAGAAAACGTGGAGGGGATGTGAGTTGAATTTGACCTACAAAGTTCTTTAGAAACAATTGTCCAATCAAAGAAGAATAACAGATTAGAAAAAAAGAATGCTTTGATTCATATATTTAGACTCACTAACCACAAAGAAACACTATATATAACCTTTAGTAGTATAAAAATAATTATAAAAATTAATTATTGCAATATCAATTTACTACTATGAACGTTAGTATTATATTTATAGTAATTAGAATTATAAATTTATGTTTAATTTTTTATATAATTATAATTAAGATATTTTTAAATTAGTATAATTATGCATTATAAATTTAATACTGATTGTAATATAATTCTAATAAAGATATTTTTAAAATAAATTTAAAAGCGAGAATAGCACTTTTATTTTGAAAAGAAAATAAATTTATGAGGAATTGACACCTTACTTTCATTAGTCGGGAGAAAATATAATTTAGTATATTAAGTAGATTATTTTATATAATTATAATAAAGATATTTTTCTAAATTAGTATAATCATGCATTATTCATTAAATGCTAATAGTAATATAATTATAATAAAGATATTTTTCTAAAAATAATTTTAGAAGAGAGAATAGTGCTTACTTTCTAAAAATAAAAATATTTTCTTAAATTAGTATAATCATGCATTATTCATTAAATGCTAATTGTAATATAATTATAATAAAGATATTTTTCTAAAAATAATTTTAGAAGAGAAAATAGTATTTTCATTACATAAGAATAGTACTTTCTAAAAATAAAGATAGTTTCCTAAATTAGTATAATTATGCATTATTACTTAAATGCTAATTATAGTATAATTATAATAAAGATATTTTTATAAAATAAACTTAGAAGAGAAAATAGCACATTCATTTTGGCGGAAAAATGGATTCATGAGGAATCGACACCTCACTTCCATTAGTTGGGGGAAAACCCAGTTTTAGTATATTAAGTAGATAGATTAATACGATTTTAATTTTATATAATAGTTGGATAATAATGATTAGTAAAAGCAAATGGAATGATGACTTTAATTAGTATTCGATAAAATATTCATTTAAAATAAAATAAAAAAGTAAAAGTATGATATTATTAAAAATAATACATTTTTATGTTTAAAAAATTACATTTAAATAAAATATTTGTAAAATATAAAATTTAGAGTAACATAGCTTCATGAATATTAATCGTTAATCAGTTATGAACTAACATAGAATTATAATACAATTTATTTACGAAAAAATAATCAACAATTAATATTAATAAATATAAAACTCATCCAAACACTTTGATTTAAAGTATGAGGGGTTAATTATTATTCATTATTAATAATGTTTTGTTCATAACAAAAGTAAAAATATAATTATTCACATTTAGATTTTAGAAGAATTAACGTTATAAGCAACAAATGATCTATTTTATTATGCATATTATAAATTAATGAATTAAACTAACTGATATAGTGAACTATAATTAATTAATCGATATAAATTATAATAAATTATTTAACATTTAAAAAGAAAATAAAATGAATAAGAAAAAAATAAAAAGAAATAGAAAAGATAGAAGACTTCAATAAAATAAATTGAGTGTAAGAGTTTTTTTTTGGTAAATTTTATATCACATCTGTTTCAATAATAATTGATCTGTCACCTTATAACTCAGTCTTTATTATGCATTATGAGTTATAACTCGGCGTTAACTATCATTCATTCTTTTCCTTGTAACTGACACCTTCATTACCGACTTAATGATCATTATTTCTATCTTAATGACCAAACGGTCATAACATCAATTCTATTCATCAATTTTATGCCTATAAAAAGAACCTTCTATGTCTAATCTCAATAATACAGAATACAGAATACATTCTATATTCATAGAATTATTATAAACACAACATAACACATGATAACTTTCATTTCATGTCTTACATTCTATATTCATAGAATTATTATATACCTCTTAAACACTTACTGATTTGAGCGTCGAAGTGTCTTTTGCAGGTACCCACCCCTTGTTCTCTCCTTGCTGACGTATAACTCATCCCGACTAGAAGCTTGAAGACATTCATCGACGGACGAGCTATACACCGACCAAACTCAGCAAGAACAATTGGCGCCGTCTGTGGGGACGAGTAAAATAATTTCCACTCCCCTTAGGTTCATAAAATTTGATTTACATTCAAATTTTTGAACCAATCTCAACAATCTTGTTTAAGATTTTATTTAATACTTTTTATCAAATTTTAATCTATCGTAACTTTTTATAAAGTATATATTTTGTACATTCAAATTGTTTCATTTTTACGTATCATAATATTTCACATCTCATACTCTATCAATGAACCAATCTGAAAACAAACTCGACTTTCAATCAATCCGAGAATAAATTCGGTTTCATCAATCCAATCAATCCAAGTACAAACTCACCTATCAATTTTTCTTACTTTTTCAAAGTTCTCTATTTATACAAGTAAAATTATATATTTTATTCAACATACTTTTGCATTTATATTTTGTGTAACTAATATTTATTAATTTATTAGTTATATTCAAACCTCAATATATATTCTATACAATAATGACATATAACAACTATGTCAACTGCATTTTTATTTCATTATGTATTATATTCTTATTGCTTAATGATTTCATTTATACAATTAAATGACGGTAATGATGAGTTCAAATCTTAAAATTGGATTCCATAAAAAATTAATTGCATATCAATTGTATATAACTGTTACACTATTCACTTTATGCTATTAACTTTTATATTACTATTTGTTTAATACAAAAAGTTAAACAAAAACACATGCAAACATTCAAAATTTACTATTATTGCACGAGGAATATCCTTCGTCATACTGTAACTGCTAAAAAATTATACTAAATGTATAATTCAATAACTGTAATCTTATTGCTTTATTATCAAATTAAAGCATGTCCTACAAAACAAAATTCAGATATTCACATTTGGCATGTATGACATTCATATATGTCGTCTTCTTCTCTACAATTATCAACTTTCAAGGTATATTTTTTTACTTTGAACTCTTTTACTTTTATAATATATATTATTCAATATATGTTGCGATTTTGTACATATTCATTTTCTCAATTTATCTTATTTATGTCAGACCTTCGCTATAAATTATAAATATTCAAATAACTAATTGCTTTAGCGAGAAATTCATCAATAAGCTGTTGTGGGCCGGAAAAATTCTCAAGACAATTAACCATTATATCCTCGGATCATACAATCAATTCCGTCAATGGATATTTATTTATGAACTTTTCAGTTCACATACAATCAAATGCAAATTGTTCTTAAGCGGAAAAGTATCCCCCACACGACTATCTTGATTGAATCACTCTTATCACTCAATTATTTTTTGAATAAGTGTCGATATAATAATCCAACTAAGCTTGGGGCTCACCATATCATTATTCACTCATCTTTTAACCGAGTTATAACTCATTTTATTTTCTAAGCTTAGCCTGGATCATATGATCGGCGGACAAAGCTTCGGGGCTGTGATCTGTCACCTTATAACTCAGTCTTTATTATGCATTATGAGTTATAACTCAGCGTTAACTATCATTCATTCTTTTGCTTGTAATGACACGTTCATTACCGACTTAATGATCATTATTTCTATCTTAATGACCAAACAGTCATAACATCAATTCTATTCATCAATTTTATGCCTATAAAAAGAACCTTCTATATCTAATCTCAATAATACAGAATACAGAATACATTCTATATTCATAGAATTATTATAAACACAACATAACACATGATAACTTTCATTTCATGTCTTACATTCTATATTCATAGAATTATTATATACCTCTTAAACACTTACTGACTTGAGCGTCGAAGTGTCTTTTGCAGGTACCCACCCCTTGTTCTCTCCTTGCCGACGTATAACTCATCCCGACGAGAAGCTTGAAGACATTCATCGACGGACGAGCTATACACCGGCCAAACTCAGCAAGAACAATAATAATAAATAAAAATACGTCAACTTGATATCTAAGAAAAAATGATGAGATAAAATCATAATACAGTTCTAAAGTAAAAGCTTATATTAGAGCATAATATCATTACACAACACAAATTGAAAGTAATTTCACACTACAATATACCACAAACAGGTAAATGACTTAAATTTAAATACGAAATAATTTTTATTTATGCATACATGATAACACTATAGGTTATAAATACTTCATGGATAACATAGCATATATAGCTCCGAATGATGAGCACAGGAGTTGGAGAGTGTGGTAGTTTGTGTCCACGATAGTTGCCTTCTTACAACGACGCTTCATATGAAGAAAGAGAATTGTTGTAAAAGCTATCCAATAAAAGAGTAACTGGTAAACAAATGATATTTTCTTCTAGCATACATGGTCTTTTATAGTGATAAAATAAAAATGGAAGGAATTAAATTTTATATTTTTATATTAGGAATAGAATTTGATATTTATTCCAATAAAATTATTATTGTTATTATCAATATAAATGGGTTACCATTAAGATAACAACTTGCCACTAATAAAATCATTCGATAATGAATAAGAATTAGAAAAGTATCAATATAATTAAAATGAATATAATTAAAATATTTAAAAATATTTTTGATTGATAATTAGTTTAATAATTTATTAAATATTATTTTATATAATTATAATAAAGATATTTTTAAATTAGTATAATTATGCATTATTCATTAAAATAATTAAAAATATTTTCGATTAATAATTGGTAAGTAGTTTAATAATGCATTAAATATTGATTTCATATAATTATAATAAAGATATTTTCCTAAATTAATATAATTATGCATTATTCATTAAATGCATTCATTTTGGAAGGAAAATGGGTTCATAAAGAAGTAACACCTCACTTTCATTAGTTGAGGGAAAATTCAGTTTTAGTATATTAAGTAGATAGATAAAATTTTAATAATAATACACGGGTAATTGAAATAGTTTATATACAGGTTTTTCAAGTTATTATTATTATTATTATTATTATTATTATTATTATTATTATTTTATTATTATTATTGGATAATATATTGAATTAGAATTATATCAATATTTTTAAAATTAATATAATTAAAATGACTAAAAATATTTAAAATTAATGTGCGTTATTAATATCATAAAATTTGATCATTTTATGATTAAATTCAAATATTTTTATCATAATTAGCATGACCGGTGCAATTATTATTATTATTAATAAAATGATTAAAAGTATTTTTAATTGATAATTGATAAGTAGTTTAATAATATATTAAATATTGATTTGATATAATGATAATGAAAATATGTTCCTAAATTAGTATAATTATGTATTATTCATTAAATATTAATTATAATATAATTATAATAAAGATATTTTTTATAAAATAATTTAGAATAGAGAATAGGAAAGTTTATTTTAGAGGAAAAACAAAGTCATGAGGGATCGACACCTCACCTTCATTAGTTGGGAAAAAGCCCAATTTTAATATATATATATATATATATATATATATATATATATATATATATATATATATATATATATATATATATATATATAGGAGGTGGCTATTATACAAGGTGAACCGTGGAACCTTTCTGGAGTTACAAGGATAGATTTTATTAATAAAATATTATTAAGAATATAATTATTAAAGTTATATATATTAGATCACATATATTTACTTATTAGACTAAATATATGAGCTACTAATATATTTAATATTTAAAACGATTATTTTAATTTTTTAAATTATAAAATTAAAATTTTTAATTTTTTAAATAATAATTAATTTATTAATTAATTAGTTACTAATTATTCGAAATTTATAATTTTTAGTATTATATTTTACAACAAAACATAATTAATTAATTTATTAATATATTAAACATAACATATGTTAAAGTTAATTTTGTTCAATTTTTTATTTAGAATCTATACTGTTTTACATAAAAGATTATTTTATATAGTTTGACAATATCTCTTATTTCATTCTTAAAGCATTGTAATTCTCTTTTGTTTTTTAAAATACGGTAATATTAGGGTAAAAAAATAGTCAGAATTTTCAATATTCATTAATTATCACACTAATTAATAAATATTAAATAAAATAAATTATGATTATTTTTATCTAATTTTTCTAATTATCAAACATTTTGTTTAAAATATCACAACTTCTTCATCATTTATTATCTTTCTTTAAATTGGATTTTTTTTCACTATTTAGTTTCACATGCATAAGAAAATCAAATTTTCATTTCATATTTGATAAAAAAAATCAATAAGCACATTAACAACAATGAAACAGAAGTGAATAATAATTTTAAGAGAATATAAGAACTATATATTATAATATAAAAAAAATAAAATTAAACAGAAAAAATATCTTTATGATTGATGGAATCATATTCCAAAGATCATAGTTGTTTCTATTTTTTTTATGCATATTATAATTAAGCCTTTTCTTTAAATTGATCTAACAATGGTTAATATCTTTTCTGCTTATCGATCTTGTATCTGAAAAACTGACAACACAATCTTTAAAGTAGAATTCCACAATACACAGTTTGTGGCTCACAAATGCGTCTTATCTTTGGCCACTAAATTGTTCTTCAACAAGCAATAAATTTCGAGCAAGCCCAGTAAGCTAATTAATTAGATTTTATCCATTTTTATTTATCTTATTATCTAATAAATTAATTATTAATCATTTTTGTAGTTTATTCTCGTAAATAACAAATTTGGAACCTCAATTTACGATTGATTGGCCAAATCTGAATAACAAAACACGCAATAGGCAATTTTGGAAAGATGAATGAAACAAATATAAAACTTGTAGCTTGCTAAGTTTAACCAATTTAATATTTTAGATTGGTCATTGTTCTTAAAAATAAATTGGATATCTGGAATGTATTCAAAAATGCTGAATTAGGTCCTGATGCAACTACAACTTATAATCATGTTAGTAATATCAATACAATAAAGATTAAAATTGATCAGGTTGAGTTTTAACTTGTGTGTATAAAACTTTGGAGTGATGTATTATTATTTGAGGTTCACTTATGTCTCAATATTAATAGAGTCAAATATATCGCATGTCCTAAAAAACAAATAGGGTACTACTTTATGCAAAAAAATATTCTATTAAAATACTCTTGTAATATTTGCTTGTATCCAGTTATTATTATTATCTTAGTGTGAAAAATAGGGATCAATTATTGATTCTAAAAAAATAAATATATATTAATAATAGCAAATAGTGAACCTTTAATTTGAATAAAATATTACATGTACATGCACAACGAAAGTGTTTGTTTAGGCCCGTTAAATTTTAATAAAAAGATATTTTTTAATAATTTTTTTTATTTTTACATAATAAATAAATAAAAAAATATTTTTATTTTATTGTATTCAAACATAATTGATAAATAAAAAATTTTTTTTATTAGATATCCAAATATAAAATTACTTTTATTTTTCCAAAAATCTTTAAAAAAATAATTCAAAAAATTTTTTTCTTAAAAGTTCATCCAAGCAAACCTAAAAAATGCTTATTAATATATTTGTATTATTATAACATATAAGAATAACATATGAATTTGTATATTTACAAATTAATTAATTCCTGTAGTGAAAGAGAGGAGGTTTTTCTTATAAATCATGTACCAAATAGATCTATTTTAATACTAATATTGTGAATTACTTTGCCACTAATAACATCAAAGGAAGCCAATTCATGGTTTTCATTTCCCATAAAAAATATTATATCACATTTGTTGCCCATTACCATTGGATGCCAAATATATGGAAAGGGTCCAACTGTGAAAAGCTTCACCCAAGATTCTTTTACACCAACTTCACCTAAAATGGATATTTCAATATGACAATTCTCATCAAAAGAGGAGATCAGAGAACAGAGTCGTTGAGCACTACCAAAGTTCTGGTAAGGCAATCAATATCATCACTTTGTGTTAGGATTTGGTTGAATTAGTCCCACATTGCTTAGGATAGCAAATGGAGTGGGTGGCCTAGGCTATAAATATGAGGCTAAGTTCTCCATTTGTTTTTGCACCAGTCAGAAACACTTTAAGCTTGTATCTGATTTTTTCTTTTCCTCTGTACTCTTTGATTAGAGAGTGTTGTGAGGTGTAGTTAGATATTTCTTTGAGAGAGTGTGGGTGTACTGGGGTGCCGGTGTTAGAGAGAAAGAAGTTTATGTGTTGTAACAATTTTCACATAGTGACATTCTCTAGTTGTCATTTGACAACGGCCGTGGTTTTTTCTCCGGTAATTGGAGTTTCCATGTTAAATTCTTGTGTTGTGATTGTGTCTATTTTATTTCTCTGTCAAAGGTGTTTTCTCAAGGGGGAATGGTGTCTTATTCCCAACAAGTGGTATCAGAGTTTCGGTTCGGTGGGATTTATTCTTAGTATGCTCTGTGGTTGCAGCCTAGTCTGACCTTCCACATCAGAAAAGAATTTTGTCATGTGGCTTGAGGTTGATCTTTGGTTGCTGTTGTTGTTGCTGGAAGGTAGTGTGACACTGTGAGAGTGCAGTTTGGAAAGGTTCTGGCTAAGGAAAGACTTGGTATTTAAGTGTGTCCATTGTGATCCACCTCTCTTTCCTGGGACCCTTCCTAGTGCACGTCTGCAGTTGAGTTATACTATTCCAGTATACGGTTGCAACAATGTCAGGATATTCAAGTGCTGTGAAGCTTGAAATAGAGAAATTTGATGGAAGAATCAATTTTGGCTTGTGGCAAATAAAGTCAAGGATGTGTTGATACAATCAGGTTTGCACAAGGCGTTGAAGGAGAATATCTCTGGTTGCTCTCTCTATGAGAGAAGATGATGTTCTCTAGAAGACAAGAAGTATCCTCATGGTATTACCGCACTGCCATGGATAAGGATGAGTTGTGGCAATTGGGTCCACAATTGCACACGGGCATTGGTTGGCGTTGAGATGCAAGGTGTGTGGCGGAGTTAGGTCGATGGCTGAAGAACTTCCAGGAAAAGCCAATTTGGAAGTTGCACCATGAATTTTCAGCAAGGTTTCGATCTATACCAAGGCGAAATGCTTGGAGTGGTCTAATTCCAAGTGAGTATACTTTCATGGTGGAGTATGATAGTTCTCTGAACTATGATTGTCGGTATAGACAATGGCAGCAAAGAATTGTCGGTGTTGACAATGGAAGCTAAAGATGTGTGACTATTTCAATCAAGGTGGAGATTGTTAGGATTTGGTTGAATTAGTCCCACATTGCTTAGGATAGCAAATGGAGTGGGTGGCCTAGGCTATAAATATGAGGCTAAGTTCTCCATTTGTTTTTGCACCAGTCAGAAACACTTTAAGCTTGTATCTGATTTTTTCTTTTCCTCTGTACTCTTTGATTAGAGATGTTTGAGTTAGTTAGATATTTCTGTAAATCCTATATACCTTCTCTTTTTTTTTCCAAACCAATTCTAACCTATTGACATAAACTCCTCACACATCACAAACCTAGCACCTTACCCAAAGCAGAACAAAGAACAGAAAAAAGAAAGGGAAAAAGAGAAAGAAAGAAGAAGTGCGCGGTGGCGTCACTCACGTCGCCGGTGTATCGGAGAAGCAGAACGAGGGACAGAGAGAGCCGCAAGAAGCGTCACCGTCTCCGTCAGTTTCATCATTGCGTTATGAGTTGCCAGAGACCGCGATTACCAGGCATGGAGGTGTCGGTCAGACATCGGGTTTGTCGTTCGGCCGCCAGATCTGTCGCCGGGAGAGAAACAGAATGCGCGTGGAGAGAGAAGTGGTCGCAGGGAGGTTCTGCCGCCGTTAGAACTCCGCTGCTGCTGCTGCTGCTAAGGCCGCCGCGCCTCTGCCACCAAGAAACGCCAAGGAGGGACGTCCGCTGCGTTGTTCCTGTCGCCGTTTGGATGTACCTAAACCAAGTCGTCGTTGCCTATCCCGGTCCAGCCTTTTTCCTTGATTCTGCTCTAGCTTTCATGTCCTATTATGCCACCATTTAATCTGTCTTGTCCTTGTTTTAATTCGATTTTAGTTTTGCCTGTTTTAGATTTCTGGGACTATCGCCAGCTCCATTTTGTCGCTACTCCGGTCCAAATTCTGCGCTCATTCGTTTTATTACTTCAATCCTCCTTATCTTGAATTCGACATTCTGGGTTTGGTCTCTTCGGTCCGTTAGGACCATGCTGTGAGTATGCTTTACATTTATAACCGTTAAGCTTTTGGTTTATGCTATTATGAATTTTTAATTATATTATAAAACTGTTATTGAAGAACTTTGATTTGATTAGAATAATTGATTTATTATAGCTGAATAATTATTTTTATGAAATCCATACTTTAGAGATTTACATGAGACTATATATATATATATATATATATATATATATATATATATGTTTGATAAAGCTTTATATTATTTTAAAATATTGATTTTATTCGAATATATACTTTTGAAACATTAAAGTATTTGTTGGCACTCACTTTAAAATTATGAAATATTTTTTATGATTGAGAAAGTATGATTTAAAAAGATTTCTGATAAAAATATTATCTGATTGATTTGATTGATACCTTATATATTTGAGAGATTGAAGATTCATTGTATTTGAAACTATAGTTTTGAATTGGTTTGGGAGGCTCGTATTAGAAAACCGTAGTTAACGCGTTATGACGTTAACTTAGATGCATCTGACTCAGACTCCAACTAGCAGGGGTGTTGCTAGCCTAACGTGTAGGCCACACGTTAGATCTGTTATTCTGTTAGGACACACAAGAGGAAAGGGCTACCATAGAGGTGGAGCCGCCCATGTGTGGACTTTTGATTTGATTTCTGTATGAGAACTCCCTTATTGATTCACTTATTATTATCAACTGCTATTTTTTAATTTAAATTATTTGACAATAATGTTTATATGGTCTCATGTGGATTATAAATGTATTGTCTAGTCACTGAGTTGCAAAACTCACTCCTTTTTTCTGAAAATATTTTTCAGGAACAAATACTTGACTATGTGAGATTTTCTAATCAAGAGTCACGATCTGCAATGAGTATCTATTTTTGTTGAGTTCCTAGATGTATATGCTCCATATATCACAGCAGGATCCATCCATGTTTATTTATTTTATCTTTTATTAAAAATATGTAATTATTCATTTTAGAAACTGTAATTTTCTATTTTAAATATTTTTTATTTTTTTATTCAATTTATCGTTGAGTCGGTTAGGCTTGCTAGGGATTATTTCCTGAGCGCGGTCATGGCTCGTTTTGGGCCATGACAAAGTGGTATCAGAGCTTAGGTTTAATCTGTGTAATATGGAGCAAGTGTCTATGTAGGATCACAATATATAAATAGAAGCCGCTATTTGTACAATTGTGCACTATCAAGCCTATAGGATTCTCTTTCTCTTCATTGTTTCTTCTGATTATTGTATTCTGTTCTCTCTTTTCTACTCTTGTCTTTGTACCATCTTGCCTATCCTTTCTATTTTCTCAATGTTCTTGATTTTCAGTTTTGGTTCGGTTCGCGTTCCTGCTTTAGTATTCTATCTTTTCATTTTTTGAATGCAGCTTAATCTTTTCGCTGGTTTTCTCTATGATTCTATGTCATATTTCATAATACAGAGATCCGATTGTGTTGCTGAATTCATCTAATTCCTTTATAGAGCTGTATTTGAAATCTTGATTGCATGAATTAATTGAGTTACTAAACGAGATGCTTTGTTTTGGACTTGATAAGCGATATCTGAATTTTTATTTTATGTTGATAATCTTTGAAGTTATGACTAATTTTGAGGTGCTTGTGATCCCTTCTTTCAAATCAATAATTTTAAAATTGTTATTCAGTTGCTCAAGGAGAAGAATTATGCGATAAACATATGAATGAAGTGTTTTGTTGTTTGTTAGATTAATGATTTTCTCTACTTAGGTGTAGTGAATTATTTAGGTGATTAATTGGCTGGATTGAAATGTTTTTCAATCTAGAAGTTTGGTTGAGTTTTTTTTAATTTGCTGATTTGGTTCTATTATGGTACTATGTTGTCAAATATGGTTTTTCTGTTATGGAACTATTTTTCTGATTGTTCAGGTGATATCTAGATTATGAACGCTTGCTTTTTGTTGGTGATTAGATAATGAATTTTGCTCTTGACTAAGATCTAAACTTGAGAATTCTCTCCATCTTAGTTTTTTTGAGAATTTTCTGCTCTTAACTAGTTTTTATTCTCAAGGTTTAGAGAGATTATTTTCTTGATTTATAGTGCCTTGTGAGATTGGGATTATAGATCTTGCATATTGAAAAGAATTTTATTGATTTTCAACGAAAAAGACTAGATATCTAAATCCTCAAAGCTGAACAAAGTTTATATACAAGTTTTTCCTTGTTATTTTAATGATTATAAAGCATGAGATTTCTTGATTATTTAAATTGTAGCTTGCATGTGAGAGTTAGTTACTATTTAGATAGTTCTTGCTGATATATGTTGCTTGATAGTGATTATTAACAATAAGTAATCTGAATGATTGCTTTGAGGGATGCATGAGGTATTGGTTCTGCTGTAAAGTAGTTTAATAATATGTAAGTGTTGTTAATGGTGATCGATTGTACTTGATGAATCTTGGTTGAAATTGCTAAAATAATTAATAGTGAGCTAGGAGTTTTTCATATCTTATCTATTCATAAAGTGTTTATGGTTTAAATTTGACTTTCATACTTATGCGATTATTTATTTGTTATTTTTTATTATTCTTCCATGAACAAAGAGTGAAAGAACTAAATTCTAATGCTCAACTTATACGTCATTGCTTTATGATATAGTGATGGCTTCGATTGGGGTGATGCTATTTCTTAATATTTTGCTTTTAAGATATCAAGGAAGAATTTTCCTTTTAAATTCATATGATTAGTATGGTAATGCTCACTGAGAATCATGTGCTTGTACAATAAATAATATGATCATAAACTTTATTGTACATAAGATTTCTTCATATAATAGATTATTCAAAATATTTAAATTGCCAGCCACTATTGACACCTTGCATGAAATTGTGGGCGAATGAGATTGAAAAATTTTTTTGCAATGTATGAAAATTGGGGATGTCTATACTCTTAATAAATTGATGAATAAATTTTTGTACTGTGAGTTCTTTTTGAGTTTTTGGGTTTGATCTTGAGTTGTTCCATCATAGCTTGTTAACCTAGGAAATAATGGGTATGGATTGATCACAGTTTGATCTTGAAGATGTAAATTTATCATTTTTTTTCTTTCTTTTCATGAGTTTCCTTTTTTAATTGGTTCATTTATTTTGAATTTTATCATACATTGCATTTGGTTGTTTTGAATCTTTCCTTTATCTGTATGCTTTGATTGATTGTGTTTGAATATTTCGTTTTGTTATGGTTGTTGATGTTTAGAAATAAAAATTTTTAAGTGATACCATTTTTATATATGCTAGCTTCTAATTTTGGATGCAACATCTATGTTCTTTTCCTAATTTACTCTCTCAATTATTTGCAATACTTTCATTATTTTTGGCCTTTTTAGAGTCTTGATGATGATGCTGATGAGGAATGGTTATAGAATAAGGAATATGGTGAAGCTTTTTCGGTGATTTCAACAATTACTTATGCCCTAAAGCCTCTTATGCTATGATGATATTGTTCTGCTGGACTTTGTTTTGTTTTGTTCGCTTTCTAGTTTTATTGAAAGAAAAAAAAAATCTATATTCTAGCGTCGTCACATCTTGTGGTATGACTGTTTAGCATGGTGCATACGGAGAGCTAGAAATTATAACTTGCGAGAAATAGTTCTTTTAAACTCTTTCGTTTCTTTTATTTAAGTAATGGTAATCGTTAAGTTTGGGAACGTTAGGTGGTCTTCTTGGGATGGTTTGTGTTGAAGTATGCGCTATAATCGTGCCGCATGATTTTATTTATCGTTCACTCCGCTATATTTCATATATCAGAGTTCCTTGTTTTAATCCTTGTTGAAATTGGAAATTTGATTATTTTGTTTCACGTCCTACATCTTATGCATATCTCGATCGATCGTCGTGTGCTTTTGGCTATCCATAGATTCTCGACATAGGTGTTGACGTTGCATTCCTTTACGTGAACTATGTAACTCCTTGATGTAATCTGAACTTGCTTTACTATGATACATCATATCTTCTAATATTCTCCTCGAATTCTTGTTCCAGATCTTCTTTGGAAAAGTTATTGATTTGATTCTTTTCTTGCCTTATCGTGTCTTAATCATCTACTTAAAATCTTTTTGAAAAAAAAAAAAAAAAAAAAACACTGCCATTGACTTTGGTTACCTTCTTTTAGTGAACTTTGTAGTTCTTTGATCCAACTTAAACTTGTTTGACCTAATGCACTATCTTTTCTTTATTGTTTCTAAAAATTTTTTTGATTCAGATTTTCTTGTTAAGATTCAATTGACTCTCTTTTTGGGACATTTCATTATTTCTGTACATCATTGTTAATTGCAATCTTAAACATCCTTCCACGTTCGTGCGAACACCATCTGTGATGTTTGCTCTTCTCTTTCTAGGTTTCGAATCCTTTTGAGTAAACCCATGCTTGTTTCGGTGTCACGTGCGATTCCCAGATAGCAAACGATACGTTAATTCATTAGGACACAGCTTATTGATGCTGAAGTTTGAAAAGTTGTAATTCTAAGACATGACGTAAGACCGGTTGCTTCTATAGATATATACTATAGAACCAAGGAGTATGAAGTAGGAAGGTATTTTGAGGAGATTGACGAACGAAGTGAAGAGTACATCTGAGCTGTCAAGAAATGTGAGTCGGTGAATGTCAACCGCATATTTTTAACAAAAACCTATCTTGTAACTTTTGCATCTCTTCATACTTCTTCACACATATTTGGTAAAATGCTAAACCAAATAAGGTCTTACAGATTATATCAACTTTCGAATCAATTTTCGAGGGCGAAAATTTTTTTTTAAGGAGGGTAGAATGTAAATCCCTATAATACCCTTCTCTTTTTTTTTTTCCAAACCAAAATTCTAACCCTAACTTTGACATAACACTCCCTCACACACTCACCAAA